>NC_059500.1:28152156-28307122 GCF_018139145.2 Gymnogyps californianus | reverse complement strand
TTTTGATCCCCTTTGCAATCATTTGATATTTATGTGTGGCCACGTCTTGCTTCCAGTAAGGTGAAGTAGAATGGTCCCCATAACGTAGCACCTACTTCCAGTTAACTTGTGTTCATTAACAAAAAGCAAAACCCTACACTATACTGCAGGCAATTTGAGATTTTGAGTTTGACATCAGCCCAATTGCACTTCATCAAATGGAAGAAGAGCAAACTGACTCAGAAATATGTGGATCTACTTTGGTACCAATATGAAAACACTGTGGGTGAAGGTTTTAAATGTGACTTTGTTATTTAGAATGTTGTAAACAAACAGCTACCTGGAGATTTCATTAGTGCCTCGGTATCATGAATATCAATTACCTGAAGGGTTGTATCAAACTTCTTTCAATCAGAGTAAAACTTTGAAAAGGCTGGCTCTGACAGGGGGCTAGAGGTGGTTACCATCCTTCTGAGATGACCAGCGTTACAAGAATATTTGCCTTTAAACGTATTACATTAGACACTGCATGGCAATTCATTCACTCATGTTCAGGACAGTTTTTTTACATTTTTCTTTGGAACAACAGAGCAGGAAGTCAGGCACGCTCTCTCTCTAGGATGTACCTGTCGTAAGGTTAGTGTCCACAGCATTTTCTCCAATAATGTAGATTTAGCTTGATAATTTTCATTAGGAACTGGAATCAAACAAGCCATTTTATCAAATATTCATTTTACGTACAGCAATATGTAGATGATATTTGAGTACATATAATGAGTCAGGAGGGAACCTTGCTGTTTTCTAACATAGCAGTCGCATGATGTTGCCATTTTACTTATTGTAGTGGAATTTTGAAGTGAGCCTTTAATCATTCAAATTTGATCTTAATCCAGTTTTCTCTCATTCTTTATCATCACAACATCTTCACTATGCCTCAAATGCCATGAATTCTGTTAGATATTAGTCATGAAATTAAGTTGTTTCATTCAAATTTGAATGAAGCAGAAGCTGCACTGTCATCCTTATACCTGAAATTCCAGCATTGTCTTTCCAATGTTCGATTCTAGCATGTAATAATAGGCTCCAATACTAGTGCTTGGGTCATCAGCATCCTTTAAGTTACCCTTAGTGAAGAAATAAGAGAATGCAACTAGAATGGAAGTGGTTGATTTATGATGTCTGTATATTTTATAGTTACGAACATGTTTAGTACTGCAAACCTGAGTCATTTTTAATGCCCCTCCCTCTGTTTCTTTCCACAGCAAACAGTTTGGGTGTCTTTTTTTGCCAATCACAGTTACTGTGGCAGTTATTCATTTTACCAACATTTTATATACCATGTGATTACGCTGAAAGGACTCCGACAATTCATAAACTCTGGTTTCTTTCTCCTTAAACATTGATCCATTGAACATTAGGGTTGTTGATGCCTTTGGATGCTTGCCAGTCTTCCTACAGTGATAGCAAATAAGAATGCTAAATCACTTCTTAGTGAGCTGTTGATTACTGGGAAGGAGGAAAGGAGTTGTGGGATTAACCAGAAATGCTTTAATGTTTGCTTTTCAGTAAGCATTCAGCAGTCTAGAGGCTTGCTCAGCTAGCCCTGCCCCTCCCCCCCCCCCCCCCCCCAGCTCCTACTGGTCCTTCTTAAATCATTCTTCTCCTGATATAGTTGAGCTGGTTTATCTGATATGCTTTTCCTCTTGCCTGTAATCTTCCCACTACCTGCTCAGAGTTCCTTCTTTTCTATCTAGCCAGGCTGTTTCTAGCCTGATTTATTCAATTTCGCTAGAAGAGTCAGTGAATTGTGCGAGACTTTTCTAACATGGTGTTTGCTGTGGCTCAAACATGCTCTGAAATATCTCAGCACTGGCATGCAGTGGAAATAAGACCCTCACCTGTACCAACAAAGGAGGAGAAAAAGAAGGAAAGTGTTATGCCAGCAATGGATAATGGGATGGATAATGAAAGATAACAGAGAAGGAGGACGCCCCAGGAAAATGATGACACAGAGCTTGTAAAATGCTTTAAAGTATTTTCCACTCAGAAAAGAATGCCATTATTGTAAAGAAGGCATACACTTCTGGGAGAAAAAAGGCAATTTGGAATTTTCAATTTCTTTCCAGAAAGGAAAATTATGTAGAAGAGGTGTCTGGTTCTGGAGCTCTAACAAAAGTTTCTGCCAAGTGTAAAGACAGGAAGAAAATATGAAACTGGGGAGGAGGAGAAGCAGAAAAGAAGGGGAAACAATCTGCTTTATTCTGTCCAGACCTGTTTATCCCTCCTCAGTCAAAAAGGTAAAATATTCCTCTTGTTTTTACAGCACTACCATAAATTGGCTGTAATGGGACTAAAACGACTGACTAAATTTTGAAGCTGTTCTTCGTTTTTGTTGCAAACCAGAGCAGCATCCCTCCAGAGCACTTCTGAAATAAACTGGGAGTGACTGGTGGCTCAGCAGTATGTGTTTTTATGTTAATGCCCTGTGGGCCTTCAGCTGATCTTACCTGTCCTGATATTCTATGGATAGGAGAGTCTATCTCCTGGCTCCAGGATTTACCAATCTCTGTGACACTGTTGCTCTAAAGTCTTAAACATAATTATTTGCAATGAATCAACAACATGCCCCTTCAGTTTACTTGTTTCTGTCTAGTTTGCAGCAATACTTATCACCACACTGATAATTCCGACTGTGCAGGTTTTGCATCTCATAAAGTCCACCTATAGTAATGAAGGCATTTAATAAAGTGCTTCTATGGCCATATTGATGAAGTATGATGAAATGGTACATAATGTTACATTTGCATTTTCAGTAGAATCCAATAGCTGCATGAATTAGCCAGGTATAGCAAGGGGCAGAGTTTCACTTAAGTTCGTTCCTTCTCCTTTTTAGGGGAAAACTAGAAAAGTAACATGAGATAATTTGGGACAGATTCTTTTGGATAACCCCAGGTGTTCAATGACAAAGTTAAACAGATTTCTACTCAGTATGATTCCACTGAACTACCAGTAAATTTATGGCTTTAGAATGTTGTAGGGTTAACACATTGCTGCTGAAATATTTATGCTGGCTTTAAATATCCCTGAGGAAATCCAAGCAGAACTCTGCAAAGTACACAATCTTTTACCTCAAAAATTTCCATAAGAAATGATAAATTACTTGAATCAAAACTCCCTTTAAATTTCACACAAAAATAGATCATGAATTTTTGTCCCTTCAAAATGTATAAAATTTGCAGTGCTGGAGAAGAAACCACCCTTTCATCTGTGAAACAGATACAGACCAGGCTGCCTTACACTCATCTGTTTCTATGTCTTTCCCCAAATACATCTTATGAGTACAAGGCTTTTTACTCAGAAGGTGAACACTACAGATCATCTCACAAAATACAAGGAAATAGTAATGTTTCTAAACTTTTCAAAATCTCTTTCACACTTATCAGAAATGCAGACATAAGTGGAATTCAGTTAAGCGTTTCTGAATCCATTAGATATGTCTTTGAGCAAATTACCACTTTAATTTTTAAGGATTTCTAACACCCTAAGATGATATTTGTTACATAGTATTGTTCTGAGCTATAAATATTTTATCTAGGTATAAACTCCAGAGAAAACAAATCTAAGCAACTTTTAAGGGTTAACACAGGCTTGCAAAACTGATGTTTTACTACCACAGTATTAAGCATAAACTCAGCTTGGGCAATCTTTATTAGAACAATGGTGAAAAAACACTAAAACTTTGAATTTTGTCAGCTGGATGAAAATTTACCAGGTTTGAAGGAAAATAATCATGTAGATTTCCTTCACAATACCTTTCACATGTACTATCTATTGGTCACTGCTAGAGAAGAGATAGTAGGCTATGTGGACATTTGATTTTGCCGACAAGGTTTTGTTTACTTTGCCTACAAAATCTTCATAAGATATTTTTCCCCCTGACAATCTTCTACACTGATATCACCCTACATAGCAGAGAAGCACACAAACTCTGAGTTACCTGGATTAACACTGAAGATATATTTGCAGAGGTTCTAATAATCCTATTGGAGAAGTTTATCAATAAACCACAGTCACGCATCAGTACTGATACTAAAATTCCTTAAGTGTCATTTTGCACTTATGCTGGTTGAGGAAACAGCCTCCTGAACACTTTCCATGATGAATTCCTTTGTGATCCTCCAACAAGGCAATTCATTGAAGAGCGAGTTGACCAGAGCCACTTTTGCAGCATCTCGCCTTGCCTCTGCTGTGCTTAAGCAGCTCTGAAAAAGCACACAATGAATTTTACAAGTCTCAGGTGAAGTCTGTATTTCCCATTGCATTTCTTAAGTGTATTTTTTGCCTCACAATACAAGAAAGGTAAAACACAATTAAAAAAAAGGTATTACTTACATTATTTATTAACTGCTTTTCTCATAAAATTTGACTTCTGAGAGCCAACACTTTAAGTGAGAAATAGCTTTACCACTTTTTTTCACAAAAAATATTGGTTTCATTAAAGATTAATCTATTTTATAAAAAATCTGTAATTTTGGTGAGCTTTTTAATTGAATTTTTAAATAGTCCCTGCAAGTATTAATTTGCAGCTTAGCACACTTTCTAGCAACAGCCAAGTTTGGAGTGAATTAAGTTTCCAAAAAATGTTCCAGTGAAAATGCATCTTAAATATTTGGGTTTTTTTTTCTTTTTTTCTTCAGAAAACAGGTCTAATTTGACATCTGCAAAGCAGAATGACATCTCTGAATTTCTTGGTGTTTCTGTCCTTTGTTTCTTTTAAACCACCTATACTATTGTTGCTGTGAAAGGCTGAAATCAAAGACTCAATAGTCTAGGGACTATTAAGTAGGTATTCTTTATTGCAGCGCTGGACACACAGGGGGTGTCTCCTCCTATTGTGTGTGTGCGGTCAGGTCAATTGCATAGCTTATATACAAGCTCTACATACATATTCATCAGATTTCCGGGAACTCATTATACATATTCACCAGATTTCCGGGAACTCATTATCATATGCAAATGTCTCTTGCGCATGTCTGTTTATGTCTCCGGGTGGTCGTCAGGGGTCTCTGTGGATGAAGGATATACTCTTCCTCACTGTGTCTGCTGGCTGACCTCTGCTTTTGCGCATAGTCAGTTCTGAGATCATGTATATCATGTCCTTCAAGGGTGGTCTGTTTTGATTGAGGCGCTTGTTTTGAAATTTCTTTATCTTTATGGTTTCGCGCAACTGTTTTCTCTAAGGTCGAACTGTCCTAGTGACATTATTTAGGAGCCTCTTATCTTAGAGCCTTCCTGACTTCCCCAAAACAGTAAAAATCCAATTTGGTTTAGTTACAACAATTCTAGTAAGTGGAAAATTTTACATTTACAAGTATCACTATGTAAGGGATTTTGAGGAGGCTCTGATCAATCTAAATGGACAGCTTGAAACAGAATTGTCACCTACTATTGGTCACCCTGCCTTTGCTGTATAGCTGGTTGAGCTGCCACCAGCTAGCTGCTTTCCTTGCACAGTTTACAGGGGGCTACTTGCTAGTTTAGTCAAATTTTTAAAAATTGCAGTTCATGTTAGTTTTCCTTGCTTTTGTAATAGGGCATGAAAATTTCTTAGCTCTTTCAACAAGCAAACAATGCACTCACGCACCACCTGGGCTCTGTGGGGTGACCTGAACAAAATGCCATGCTGCTAATTTTATGGAGTCTAAGGCCAGAAAATGTCCCCAGCTCATCTTGCCCAACATCCTGCATTACATATGTAGTCAGGACACACTCATATACCCCACATGAAGCCCAAGGATTTTAATTGTATCAAAGCTTTTACAAGACTGAAATCGTGTGCCACAGACAGTGAAAAGTAGAGCCCAAGGCACTAGCAATACCTGAATTGCAACTACAAAGAACAGATTATGTGAATTAAATCTATATGAACCTAGCAGATGAAGGACACCCCAGGATTTTGGTAGGCTTAAAAATACCTTAAAATATTTATGCTGACCAAAAGGTGAAACTTCTAAAAATCTCAAATCTGACAGTCTGGGCTTGAACAAACAAGTAAGACACTCAGGAGAAACAGCAGAGTGCAGATTCTACTTTAGCTCTATCCTAGAGGGCAAATCAGTCCCAGCAACGGCCATTCTCTTATGATACAATGAAGAGCAGTCACTCTTAAACTCTGCTTTGCTCATTCTTCCAGCTGCTGTCTCCCCACTCCACCAAATGCATGTATGGACAGTAATTCATTGGGAATGGGGTGAGAAAAATATTATATTTTACAGTAATAACAATAATAACAATAAATTCCTAGTCTTTGTAAGCAACCAATTGACATTTGTTTTCAGTTGTCTTAACACACAGATGAAGCAGTATGAATATATTAAGTCAATGCATCATTGTATTATTTTCATACGTTATGAAGAGAGTGAAAGAACGGGGGCACTCAGAACTTTCCATGGTTTTCAACACCAAAGCTATCTTTGCAGAGTCATGGTGAATAAATTCTCACTAGATTTGGAGGAAAGCAGTCTTTTAAAAATGTCTGAATATGTTTTAGATGCCAAGAAACAGTAGTTAACACTGCTACAATTCCAGTGTTTAATTTTCTTCATGACCAGGAAGTTTTGCCATACTTGAGGTTTCAACTTACTTCAATCTTACCTCAACTGATAGATGAGTTTTGTAATTTGTAATGTTTGATATGATACATTGCGCACTCTTTTGTGTTCAATTACAGCAGCATCCATAAATTCTTTTTTTGTCTTTTTTTCTTCCTCCACTCCTTAAGGAATTCAGTATCTGACACAATTACTTTAATTCTACTGGACCGTTTCTATTCACTTCAATAAGAAGTGTGAGTACACTGCATTGTGTTACTACTGGGAGACTTCTAATTATGATGTAATAACTGGTTTCCATCAAGCAAACCATTGATTGTTTTAAATTCAATGAAAATGGATGCATAGTTCTCTGAAACAAGTAACAGTAATGTTTTAAACGCTTATCTTTTTGTGGAGTAGAATATTTTTTTTTCATTTAAAAGAGGACCACTTTACCCTTCCTTTTAAATACCATTTTTAACAAGTTTGCTCACAAAAAAAAGTGATTTCTAAAAGGAAAGTGAATTTATATCTCTTTCTTTTATTTCAGTTTTTCTTATAATGCTCTCTCAGAAGCTGGCATCTCCCTGAATATGTAAAATAGCTAACCATTTTATATCCATTTCAAGCTGCTCAGTTCAAATGTTTTGTCACTGTGTATTTTATTTTGTGTTTAAACATTCTCTTGCAAGTTGTATGTGATTATGTTTTCTTAGATTCTGAGAACAAAACTCAGACTTACGTGCTTTCAATAATAAATGTTATAATATAAACCAATCCAAATAATATGCCTTTAAACTGTCTTTGTGAAGACGAAGTCTGGTAAAAAATGACAGCTAAAAGAAAACTATTCATTTTTACTACAAGCAAAGCAGTGGATCAAAGAGATTTATGAGCAAATGGTAACTCTTGAGAGATTAAGGGATTTACAAATCTGGAAGAAGTGAAAAATCCTTAACATTTACTAAATGTAACAGGAGATACAAAAAATTAAATGGAACTGGAGATTATAATTTGAAATGGTGACATATGACTTTCCTCTGTGATTTTTTTTTCCTTTAATTTAATTTTTTTCTCAGTCCTGAAAGGATGAAACTGATTAAAGCTCATTTGAGCTGGAGAATAAAAGTGTAAAATTTTAATGTAGTTTTTCAGAGGCTAAAGGTTTTAGCATAGGCTGTTGGGCTCAGGTTTACAAAGAAGTCTTGAATTATTCAAAGCTGAAGCTATGGTGAAAACTGCAGAGTAAGTGTCATAATAGCCAGTCATAGCAATGGTCTAAGCTTTCAGGTGGGCTGACAGCCTCCAAAAAGAGTTGCGGGGGGGTTCTGCTCTGTTGTGCTGTAACACGTATTGAAACACCAGTAGCCATCTCCACTCTTAACATGCAGGTGTTTAGAAATTTCATTTTTTCTAGCTGAAAAGGGAGATGGCAACCTTAACCTCCTTCTCCACAAGGAAGAGGTGGTGTTGACCAGGCCAATAGGCCAGGCTCTGGTAGTGAGCAAGACTCAGAGAACCAGGTTTGTCCCAGTCTTTCAGACATATAGAAAACAGGGAAAGTAGGCCCTAGCTTAAAGATATTTTTCTTTGTCCTCAGTAGATGAAAGTATCCAAAACCCACAGTGTTTCATTATAACCCGTTTCTACTTAGATAATTGCTATTTATCTGAAACAGCAAATTTACTTGCCATACTCACTGGTGTTGTAAACATTAATGCTATGGGCCAGACCCTCAGTGCAGTAAAATGCACTTGTGCTGAGCAACTTATTTGTGTAATGTAAGCAGGTGGCGTACATGTCAATTCTGGCTTTGTCTGATCCTGTGGCAGCTCCAAGACGACTGGCTGCTGCTGTGTTACTGCAGCAATGTGATAAAAACCAGCCTGTTCCTTTAAGTCACAGCAAGACCTGAAATCACTCAGAAGGATCAAATTTAAAGTGAGGTCCTTCTAGTTGTCTCCTCCTCTTCTGTTTGGTACCTGCAAGGAGATCAAAACCAAAGCATCACTCCTGTAACTGGTGAAAAGGGGAAGAGGCTTGTTAAGTGAGTTTAAAAGTCAGTTCCATTTATTCTAAGGCTGGCATTGTAAACTAAAGTGTGTAGAACAGAGAACTTAGACCAAAACATTGCATAACACCCCAGAAGATTTCCACTGCTCTCAATAAAGTTTTCTACCTCTGCTTTAAGGGTCTTTCTGGTGAATCCCTAAGTTTCTAGAGGATGGCTGGCCAACTATGTCCCCTTGGATGAGAAACCAGCAAAAGGACACCCCTTGTCCTAAACGCAGTGGCAGTGGCAGTGGCATGATGGAAGGCTCTACTGCTCCTGCTTCTCGCTTACCTAAGTCTGACATGCAGGACAGTAATTGCTGCAGCTCCCCAATTTTACTTTAGTGCTCAATGGCCACTAGTTGAGGCAGCTGAGTGACCACGCTGGTATTTCCTGGCACTGTTTATAGCAGCAGTGAGGGAAGGTTTCAGAGTCCTCTTTGCCTAACCAAGAATATGAGTCAGTCACTTTAAGAAAACTGGTGTTTTCCTTGCCCGTTCGCTGCGCTGGGGTTTTAGAGTTTAGATTCCAGCCTTGCCTTGATTTGTGCTTTGGGTAATTCTTTTGGACAACAAGTCATAACAAACATGAAGCGTATATTGCTGCACAGGGAGCATACTGAATATTTTTATGAACACCAGGAGGCTCAAGGGAAAAGAAGGCTTTCTCTGGATAGTAAAGTTCATAAGTTTAATAAGTAGTTTCTGGATATTGGGGTGAGAAGTGAAATGAGTTTTCAGAGCCAGAAGTTAGCATTTCATGAATGTATTTCCATTCTTCACATATTTGTGAATTTGATCATTCTGATCAAACTTGGTGCTGCAGTTAAAAAATTTCTTTTTCGTGCTTTTAAAAAGATACTTCAGGTGACCTTCATGACACACTAAATACCTTTCCCATCCCAACTTGGCAACAACCATTTCAAGTCTATGCTCTCTATGGCATTGTGAAGAAACTTGTAAGAAGAGAGACAAAATTTGCAACGTGACCTACAAAGCCAGTGAATTCAGGTGTTGCTGGATCCCTGACAGAAAACAGGGACAGCCTTAGTTGACTTCAAGTGCTGGGTTAAAACATAAAAAAGAAAGTCTGTAAGACTAAGAGAACTAAGGCTTAGGGACAGAAGTAAATAAAAGAAATCAGCACTTTTCATCACCACTGGTGTGAACGTTTAACGAAGCACATTCCTTGCCTAATGCAAATAGAAAGTTCGCTGCAACGATGTATTGCTGACTAAGCAATCAGTTGCCTTCTGTTACATTTTTGAGAGTTTTTTCCAGTGTTAACAAGTAGAATGGAATACAATTATATTTACTTGGGGTAATGCAAAGGCAAGCTTAGCACAGTGCATTTTGCAGAAATCATAAATTAAACAGAAGAAAGTGTCTCTGGTTCTGCTATGTGCATATTTTGAAGCTACAGAATTTCTCTTTATGTACAAATCTAAATAGTGAAGTAAAATAAGTAATTCTGGTATTTGTTCCTTCACATTTCTCTCTCAGTGTTTTTGGCAGCTATCTCATATTCAAATCTAGAATGCTGAAGAAGGCACAGCACCAAATGCATCATTTCAGCACCCCATATATATGTGATGAGGTAGATAATCCATTGTAGGCAGAACAAGAGAAAACTTAAATGGAGAGAAGTCCATCAATTAAGTTGTAACTCTGAAGCACTCGGGCCTCTAAATACCATGGACAATATTTATTTGATTTACAAGATTTTCAGAGGAGCTTCATTGGTCCCTTTTACCTGAAGGCAATACTGATAACAAACTGTATTATTTATACCATCCATCTCTTTCCCCCACGCCCTGTATTTGCAGTCTTATACACACACATGATAAAATCTGGAAACATCTACCAAATTATTCAAACCTGTAAGACATGTTAATGTTCATCTGCAGCAGCTTGGCATGGGCAGCAGGCTGCCAAGGTGACTTTCTTCTGCTTCTGCATCAGTGAGGTGATCCTGAATTACATTCCTGACTGACTGCAGTAATGTAGTTATATAAGAGAAATATACAATGCAGCACTTTATAATGCACAGGGAAGATGTTCAATTATTTGAAAAGCATTGTTCAAAAAAATGAAAAAAAGAGACATCATGGGTGGGTAAAATGTTGGCAAAATACGAAATGTCATGTAAAACTGATAGCATGCAAGGCAGCATAAGAATTTAGCAAAAAAAAAGGTTTTAAAAATTTGCTGTTTTTCTTTCTTGCATCTTCAAAGACCACAATGTCAAAACTGTCTTGCTTTGGCATCATCACAAGTTTCTGAAACATTTCGGATCCAGGAAACTCTAGGATGTTTTAAGCAACTCTGTAAACAGTATTCCCAACAGTTTCATAATGAGGACTGACACATTAGGAAAAGTAGGTCCAGAATGTTCAGAAGACTTTGTGAAGAGCCCCCCCCAAAGCTCTGAAAAATAATCTTATTCTTTACAATTTTGAAGCTAACAAGCACTATTAGTTTAACTTCTTCCAAATTAGTTTACTGCCATTTTAGTTTGAAATTAGGTTCTATAGGTGTTGCTGAAAAGTTATTTTTGATCCTGAGCTGCACAGCATGAGAAATATGAAGCAGTGAAGTCACTTGGAAGCAACATGCTTTCTTAAACAACTTTATTCCATTTCAGTAACCTTTTAGAAGCTTTAGAAAGCTACCCAGACACACTGCTGCTGGATAACTCTCCCAAACTCCTGATGAGGCAAAAACTCCTGCAGAAATACAGGAAAATGAAAAATCTGAATGTCTGTCTTCTGTCGTGAGATAAAGAAGCCTAATCTGAACACACTGCAAATCCAGAGAATTCAAGGTAATTTTTAGGGTTTTGTTTTCTTGGGGTGTGGGAGTTTTGCTGATTTATACAAAGCTAGCATCTTGCCTTGAAAATTTAAAGCTAAGAAAAGAAAGAGCCTGTACAGTAGAACACTTTTGCTACCCTGTGCAGCTAAAGTTGAGTACAATTTCACAGCTCCAGTCAAAGCCATTGTAAACCATTATGACTTGCTCACGCCCTATCCTAGTTGAGGTTCTAACTCTCCTACTGTGAACTGAAAGAGCCCATGGCACATGGCTTATTTCCTTTATGCTCTGAGAAAACATTCCAGAAAGCACATAATGCAAAATTCACAGTCTCCAAACTGTTACTTGGGTCTGTTTAACAGAAGGGCTAAACTATAGTAATTGGAAAGACCCATGGATGCTTACCAAATTGGTTAAAATACTTGGAATAACAGCAATTGCCTCAGGTTCTAGATCTTAATGGATTACATATACACATTAGATTACAATGAATGAGTGGTTGTTGAACCTTAGGTGCATGTATGAGAAGAATACTGTTGCATTGCCCCTTGTGGAGATGGATTGATGCTGGTCTTCAGCTGAAGGTTACGCATCTGTGGACAGGTCGGTCATAGAGTAATAGCATTGTCTTTGTAGATTAAACAATTAGTTTTTACTGACCTCCTCCCTGCCTTTTTTTTCAAAAGGAAGTAAGATGGCTAGATTTAGAAGTATATTCCTGATGAGTTCACCTGCAAACTCCCCTCTTTGTCAAAAACCAAAGGCAAGTAATGAGCTTTATTATATTATTTAATATCTGCTATGTACACTCTGAATTTTCTGGTTCTTTGCAACACTTTCTACTTCTTCGCCATGCAAACCACTAGAAGTCAATTAGACTTACCATTTGCCTTTTCCTCCTACTATTGCAATGGGATAGACATGTTCCAGCAGTGTAAATCATGCGCAAGCACTTGTTAGAGTTGGATAGAAAATGACTATATAACAGTATTATCCTGCTTAATTGCTGAAATACTGAACTAATGCCACTCTGCATCAAACAAAGAGATAAATAAAAAAGAAAATGCATATAATACAGATGTACATATACTCCTGTAATATCTTGGCTATGACAAGCCTGGAAGATGACAAAAATGCCTTATTCCAGCTAACTTACCACTGAGTCAAAGAAGAGCTTTAATTGAAGACTAGCCCTAAATTTCAAACATAACCTGTAACAAATGAATTCATACCTCGTCACCTGGCCCCAGGTGCCATAAGGTACTGTATAGTGTGAATAACTCTAAGCAGCTGAAATGAAAGATGGAGTAGAAAAAAATATAAACACCACGATTT
Source organism: Gymnogyps californianus (assembly GCF_018139145.2). NCBI lineage: Eukaryota > Metazoa > Chordata > Aves > Accipitriformes > Cathartidae > Gymnogyps > Gymnogyps californianus. Next base: position 28,294,349 of record NC_059500.1, on the reverse strand, counting down.
TATATTTAATTTTTTACTATTTATTGGTGAATAATAAAATACTGGAAATTCTAAGGAGAATGTAAAAAATTATAGTAAGTTACACTGCATGTGGAACAGGAGTGTAGACTACTTTTCCCATCAAAGTCTTCACCACTTTCTAACACAATTTATGGGTCTGCCATAACTTTCTACCCCCAAAAGTAATACAAACACAGAAGTAACTATGTTCCTCAGAATTGCTGTTTCTTTTATTCATTTGCTTGTGGTCTGTATTTTTGACAGAATGACAACTATATCTTGCTGTGTTTTCACATGGAAAAAACTACCTCTTGACCAAAAAAGCAAGTAGTTCAGCAACTGGATTTGCTGGTTTATAGATGAATGCAAATGAACCTTTAAATGAAATTGCTAGCTGGCATATGGTTTTATTAAATATTGTGTTTGTATTCTTTTCTCTCTGTAATGGTACTGAAGTCAACAGTTATTTCACAAAAGGCTATGCAGTCAGCAGCTAGTGTAAAAAGGAAGTTACGAAGGAGACTACTAAAATTGCCACTGATGTTGTGGAAATAATTCTGATTCTGGCTCAAAAATTTGCTTGTTGAGGACCTCAAGCTCATTCTTCAAATGTTCGTCTGTTTCACAGTGTCAATGCCTATGAAGTTCAAGCTTGAACTACCTTCCTTTAAATGAAGGTAGAGTGCTTAACTAGGCAATTTTTCTCCTCTTGGAGACTGGAGGCACCAAATTTAGTTTCAGTGTTTTGTTTCACTGAAAGTGAAATCTGAACTGACTGCGGTTTGTTTTGTTCGCTGTTCTTTATATGTCAGCACAGCATTAGCATGGGATTGGTGGTACCTATTATAGGGCATACTGTTATGATGAGAAGTATCTTCACATTGAAAAAAAAAACAAATCAATTTCTCCTTCAGAACAGGTTTTCTTATTTTCTGAAGGAAAGAAACCACACACACTTTTGTCTTAGATTCAACTGACAGAAGTGCTTGAGTTAATCATAATCTCTTTTGTTATAGATGATACCACTGGAAGCCAGAGACTAGACTGGTAAAATCATTCTGTGGTCAATTAATTCCTGGAACTGGCTGTTATTTTCCTTCAAGTAGTTTGCCTCTATCAAATTGATGGGGGTTGAAGACAGAGTATGAGGCTAAAGAAGTCAAGTGTGAAACTGCGTTGTTACAGAAAATAGACATGGCCATGTATCTTTTATGACAAAATCCTCTTCAGAAGAAAATTTCCCCTTGCAAAGATTGGAAGATGCCACTTACTTCAAAGTTACTGTCCTAGTTTCGGCTGGGACAGAGTTAACTCTCTTCTTAGTAGCTGGTACAGTGCTGTGTTTTGGATTTAGTGTGAGAATGATGTTGATAACACTCTGATCTTTTAGTTGTTGCTAAGTAGTGCTTATCTTAAGCCAAGGACTTTTCAGTTTCCCATGCTCTGCCAGCAAGCAGGTGTGCAAGAAGCTGGGAGGGAGCATAGCTGCGGCAGCTGACCTGAACTAGCCAAAGGGGTGTTCCATACCATGGAACGTCATGCCCAGTATATAAGCAGGGGGGAGTTGGCCGGGAGGGGCAGATCGCGGCCCTGGCATCGGTCAGTGGGTGGTGAGCAATTGCATTGTGCATCACTGGGGTTTTTTTCCCCTTTCCCCCCTTTTTTTTTTGTTATATTCCTTTTCATTACTATTATTATTAGTATTATTATTACATTTCATTATTATTATTGTTAATTCTATATTTTACTTTAGTTATTAAACTGTTCTTATCTCAACCCACGAGTTCTGCCTTCTTTTCCGATTCTCCTCCCCATCCCACCAGGAGCAGGGGGAGCGGGATGGGGAGCAAGGGAGTGGCTGTGTGGTGCTTGGCTTCTGACTGGGGTTAAACCACGACAGTTACCAAAGCAACTTCCACCTGGCAAGGTAATGTAACTCACTTATGGTGGGCCCAAGTTGCTCAGTGACTCATATACAACGATGCCTTCGCTTGGAAGTACAGCTTTCTGCTTCTGTTTGCTTTCCCTGAACTCCTGCAATATTGCTACGACATTCACTGTCAAAGACATAAAAATGCTGAATGTAGGATACCGTGTAAGTCCTTGATCTTGACTTGGTATTTTCTGTGTTAAACAAGAAATGCAGACATATAAGCTTGATACTTTATATATCTTCACTAGTATTAAAAATTCTATGATTGTCCCTGGTGTGAAAATGTTATCACATTGCAGACACATAGGCTGAAGAATTTCAGGGATTACAGATGGCTGTTGAACATTCATTCTGGGTCAGCAGTGTTGTTCTTCTAAGTTGGAACAGCAGGAATGGAGCAACTCACTTTCAAACAAGAGAAAATGTTATATTCTAATTTCTCTTTAGCTATTCTCGAAAAAATCATGGTTACTCAGAGAAAGCAGCTTTTAATGCAAAACTTTATAAAATGGCTATGCTAAAGATGTTGTATGTTATCATGGTAATACTTACAGGCTAATGTGAAAATGGAAATATGAAAATCAGAAATTCAGCTGACAGCATGACTATTGATGTGGTGCTCCAAAGTTTTACATTCTGTGGTGGACTTTTTTCACAGGTTTTTGCTTTGGACTCAAAAGGGATTTTGTGCCTAGTTTATCTAGACACCTTTTACAAAGCCAGCTGTGTTGTAGCTCAGAGATAAGTTCCTTTTCTAGGAGATGACTACACAAGGAAAAGCACCATATAGATGTTCTTTTTAGCTTTGTTGCAGCTCCTGCCAGTGTTTGCTTTAGACCTTGCCAAAAAAGCCAGTCTACCCAAAAGAACAGCCATGTAGGATGTTTGCCATAAAAATACATGCTGCTGTCGGTAGTAATTCCTCACTTAAAAATTAAAAGCTTAAATTAGAAGGTAAGAACTAAAGTTCTTACTCTGGACCTTCCAGTGGTGTATGGATTAGTCCTAGTCAATAGCATGAACCTTTCTGAGTACTGGTACCAGTAATGCTATAAGCCGTTAACTGTTTGTATAAGAATCAGTGGGATTCAGAGGATAAGTGAGGGCAGAGATAACTTCTCTCCTTAGCTTTTCCCTTTCTTCGTTCAGTCTGATCTTGTTAGTGGTGAAAGAAAGGACAATGGATCTATTTTGAAACAGCTCACATGCAATCTACGGATGGGGCATTACTCTATTCCCTGCAATGTGAGCCATGTGATCTCCAATAGTGTCTTTTCCTGATTCTTTACTCCACTAGTCTCATGCACAACTGCTTTTCTTGGGCATGCAGTCAGGATGAGGGCAGGGGCAGAGTGTGACATCACCAGCCTCCTTCTTTGTGTGCTCAAACCATGAGAACATGCAAGCAGCACTGTGTGAGCTCTTGGGAATTGAAGGAGAGCGGTTGGATTACACTGCTCTGTATCACTGGAATGGTAATCACAGATGCAGCAGTAGTGTTGGTGCCTACTAATTCTGGCATTTTGAGTGTTTAAAGCTGCAGAACTGTCATGGCATCTGAATATTGTTTCACCGTAAAGAAGACAGTTATCTGAATAAAAGTATTTGTAACAAGAAACACCTTGGGATAAACGTCTGTCATGGTGCAGCTCAACTTTACAAAAAACTGAAATACAGAGAAACCAAAGAAACTGTCTTCTGCTTTTCTAAATTAATCCTCTCTTGACAATAAGATCTCTTTAGATGGGATGGGGAGGAGGATCGGGGACAAAAGTAAAACTCGTGGGTTGAGATAAGAACAGTTTAATAACTAAAGTAAAATAAAATACACTACTAACTAATAATAATATAATAATAATAATAATAATAATAATAAAGTAATGAAAAGGAATATAACAAAAAAAGAGAGAAATAAAACCCAAGAAAAGACAAGTGATGCACAATGCAATTGCTCACCAGCTGCTGACTGATGCCCAAGCAGCGATCCGCCCCTCCTGGCCAACTCCCCCGTTTACATACTAAGCATGACGTTCTATGGTATGGAATATCCGTTTGGCTAGTTCAGGTCAGCTGTCCTGGCTGTGCTCCCTCCCAGCTTCTTGCACACCTGCTTGTGGGCAGAGCATGGGAAACTGAAAAATCCTTAAGATAAGCGCTACTTAGCAACAACTAAAACATCAGTGTGTTATCAACATTATTCTCACATTAAATCCAAAACACAGCACTGTACCAGCTACTAAGAAGAAAATTAACTCTATCCCAGCTGAAACCAGGACACCAGGAGACTAATAAGCAGTGAGTAGCTATTACCGGTTAAACTAATATGACTAACACTTAAACAGTAGCTGAGCAGCAATACTTCTGTTCTGATTGGAATTGTTGTCTGTCAAATGAAGTTCATATACATAGCAAGCTATGCAGCAATCCAAAACTGCAGTTGGATATCTCTGCAATTAAGCGCCTGATTTTGTACAGAACTGGATAAGGAGCAGCCATAAAACTTTCAGCTGTGGGGATGGCAGTATCTTGGGAAATACTTGGTGATGTGTATGTGGTGGTAACATTTCAAATTACCACTGCAGTTTTTGCTGTGATTTTTCAACCCCAGCCAAAGTTAGCACATCAAAACACTGATGTACCCAAAGTTGTATCAGGTCAACTGTAGGACATGGCCACAATATCATTTTTAGTTACGTCAAACAATTTTTTGTGAGACTGCTTTATGATTTGAACTACTAAGTTTATTGTCACAAGGTTAAAACATCATAGCAATTTCAAATAGGTAACTAAACCAATTTCAGTGAAACTAGCAGAAATTCTGTGTATATATATGCCTAAATGCTTCATCCTAAACTATTCATACGTTAAACATGTTATGAGTTTCTAAAAGCGGTCTACTAAAAATCTTTTTAATTTTGTAACACTGTATTCCTGATAACCATTAATTTGTATATTTTCATTATACATCATGTAGATTTGTAATAATTTAAGAAGACATGAAAAATGTATATATGTGTTCAGGTGTACAATAAATTGTGCTATGGTACTGTTCTGAAACGGTACCATGATTACTAATGTTTTATTAAGATCTCCCAATATTTGTTTCTCCTGTAAGAACATGCATTCTTTGGTTCTATTTTTAAACACTTCAGGCAGAATGTTGTTTGATCATATGCCATGTTTCAGTATTTTGTATCCAACTGGTCTAACAATGCGATGTATTAACCATGAGGACTTTCAGAAATAGTAGCAGTACATAGATGAAACAGCAAGATTTGCTTTTACTTGAGAAGTTTAGTGAAACAGAACACTGCAATTTATATATCATTTTGAAAGGCCATTCTCATTCTTGTAATTGTTTTTTGTATTTTGAATTATGCCTATGAAATGGCTGAGTTTTTAAAATAATGATTATACTATTCATATGCATTGAGAACCACTTTTTTCAGGATTAAATTATCTGTGCTTTATAAATTCTTACTTTGTATGCTGTGGATCACTGAATTGGTTAACTGTATTGATTTTGTTGAAGCCAATGCCAAATCTCCTGCACAAACAGGCAATATTTTATCCATAAATCTATGTGTGCTCCCTCCCTACGTACCCAGATATTCCTCCATTGGAGGTTTATAGAAGTAGAAGTATTACTGAGTTCAAAGGCAAGAATTTCATATATCCTTCTTCTTTAGTTCTCTCCCATCTGTCAATATTAAGGGTTTCACAATAGTCTATTTGATTTTGACTGTAATGTCTAGTTATGAGGTGAGATTATCTTTTTCTGTGCATTTCTCTACCATGCTTTTTAATCAGCTGAGAAATCACCTTGTCCAAGAGTTAAGTGTTGTACCTGGTGAAGCTGTACTAGGGTATTCTGTTTGAAGTTCTCCTAGTCTGCAAGGATTGTTGGTTTTTTTCCTGGAGCAGGCTGCTTGGAAGATCAGAGTTCTGCAGAGCAGAAAAACATGGGTTGTTCTATTGCATTTACCCTAAACGAGCCCTGAGCTCTCTTCAGTATTCATAAATACTGTTTTATGTGAACCAGATTTGGAAGAGGATTAAACGATGAAACATATCATGGCATTATTTTCCATTTGATTTCCCGCCTTTGAGTAGGAAATGCCTTGCCTCCGCTCATGGAAGTCTGTGGGTCAAATTAAGTATCATTCTGAGTGGGAAACAGAACTCTCTGATTTGAATTACATCAGTAAGTTTGTATCACTTTTATGCTAGAAAAAAAAAGAAAAAATTGATTACAAACTTCTATGAATTCTGGCTAGGTACTCACCTCAACCAAGGCAAACAAACAAAACCATGAACAGGAGAATGTCCAACTAAAAGGGAAGTGTTTTGGCTAAGAGTAGAAGGGCTATGCAGTGAAGTAGAATGGAGTCATATACTTGACAACATTTTGCTGCCGAGAGAGCGGAATATAAAGAACACGCACAAGATAACCACCTACTTCATAATTTTAAAACTTAAACCAGTTCTTTCTAAAAACCCTTTTAACTGCCTTTGTAGATTTAATTTAATACCTGAATGCAGAGGGAAAAAAAAGCTTTTTGAATGAAAGAAATACCTAATATGAAATTGATTAAAGATGATTCTTTAGTGAGTGGTTAGTGAAGTTGTCTTACATATCTTAAATCAATCTGTGGCACATAATCAGTAAAACTATAATGTTCAAACAAAGTTCATAAGTTCCAAGTTCACCCTTCTGCAGCTGTAGCCTATTATAGCTTGTAACTTAATGCATGCATTTTAGGGAAGCTGTTAAATTGGTTTCAGACTAACAAGCAGATATTATTTAAATCTGTAGAAAAAAGGCCAGCAACTGAGGTAGGAACCAGCAGCTTTTTAATGGAAGGTTTCATATCTTGTCTTTCAATTAATTTTGCCTACTTTAAAATTAACAACTGGATAGCTTTAGGAAAAAAAAATTTTGCAAATGTGAGTAGGCAATATCAAATAATTTTTCCATGATCTTCTTACGTGTTTATAAGCTGTTATATATTAGCATGTTAGGAATGATTTCATTAGGATATACTGGTCCCCATGCTATAATTTCTATTCTCCATGTATAAAAATATATATACTATTATTTTATAGAATACTATTATATATAATACTATATACTTATATATATAATACTATATACTTATATACTATACTATTATATATAATACTATTTGATGTAGTAGAAATAAGAATAAGGCCCAAACCTCCACTAAAACAGAATGAAACAAATCATTAAGAAAATATTATCATATAGCAAGTACTAGGGCATAAACAATATGCTGAGGGGCCTTCAGGGGCTTACTTCCTTCTCCACAATGGACTGAAATCACTTGGCAAAATGCTCACAAACCAACTAATTACAGTGCAATTCAGCTAGGAACTATGAATTCAAGTTAGGGGACAAAAAACCTTTGTGGAAGTATTTAGCTTCTTCCAAGCTATATAATAACTTCTAGTGGATACCAGAGCATTTTTTAATGTTGAAGCAAGGGCATAATAAGATACAGTGGTTAAAAACTGTTGTTCAATAAATTCAGGAGTGAAATAAGGTGATATAATCCAACTGAGGTAACTAAACTTGGGAACAGTTTACCAAATGTAGGAATTGATTCATGGTTGCTTCAAGTTGTACAATGATGTTACCTTACATTTGAGACTTAGTTTTCTGATGAATTCTTTAGGCTATGTAGGGAAAGGTAAAAGGAGTTGCTCTTTCTGATTCTTCTGCTTGCATCTTTCACTGGCCTGCATCAGTCTCAAAAGTGTATAAGACTACTGAGACTAGCTGAAAACAGGACAGGAGAAAGAGGGGACCAGTGGTCAGTTATGGCACAACATGTACAAGAAGGGCCGGAAGAAGGATCTGGGGAACTACAGGCCTGTCAGTCTGACCTCAGTGCTGGGGAAGGTTATGGAGTAGATCATCTTGAGTGCCATCACATGGCAGGTACAGGACAACCAGGTGATCAAGCCCAGTCAGCATGGGTTTATGAACAGCAGGTCCTGCCTGACTAACCTGATCTCCTTCTATGACAAAGTGACCCACTTAGTGGATGAAGGAAAGGCTGCGGATGTTATTTACCTGGACTTTAGTAAAGCCTTTGACACCGTTTCCCACAGCATTCTCCTGGAGAAACTGGCTGCTCATGGCTTGGATGAGTGTACTGTTTGCTGGGTAAAAAAACTGGCTGGATTGCCAGGCCCAAAGAGTTGTGGTGAGTGGAGTTAAATTCAGTTGGCAGCTGGTCACAAGTGGTGTTCCCCAGGGCTCAGTACTGGGGTCAGTTCTGTTTAATATCTTTATCAGTGATCTGGATGAGGAGATCAAGTGCACCCTCAGTCAGTTTGCAGATGACACTAAGATGAGCAGGAGTGTTGATCTGCTTGAGGGTAGAAAGGCTTTACAGAGGGATCTGGACACGTTGGATCAATGGGCCGAGGCCAATTGTATGAGGTTTAACAAGGCTGAGTGTCAGGTCCTGTACTTGGGTCATAACAATCCCATGCAACACTACAGGCTTGGGGAAGAGTGGCTGAAAAGATGCCCGGCAGAAAAGGACCTGGGGGTGTTGGTCAACAGCCACCTGAATATGAGCCAGCAGTGTGGCCAGGTGGCCAAGAAGGCCAATAGCATCCTAGCTTCTCTCAGAAATAGTGTGGCCAGCAGGACTAGAGAAGTGAGAGAACTGATTGTCCCTTTGTACTCGGCACTGGTGAGACCGCATCTCAAATACTGTGTTCAGTTTTGCGCCCCTCACTACAAGAAAGATATTGAAGTGCTGGAGTGCATCCAAAGAAGAGCAATGAAGGCGGTGAACGGTCTAGAGAACCAGTCTTATGAGGAGGGGCTGAGGGAACTGGGGTTATTTAGCCTGGAGAAAAGGAGGCTGAGGGGAGACCTTATCGCTCTCTACAACTACTTGAAAGGAGGTTGTAGGGAGGTGGGTGTCATTCTCTTTTCCCAAGTAACAAGTGATAGGAAAGAGATGAAATGGCCTCAAGTTGTGCCAGGGGCGGTTTAGATTGGAAAAAATTCTTCACCGAAAGAGTTGTTAAGCATTGGAACAGGCTGCCCAGGGAAATGGTTGAGTCACCATCCCTGGAGGTATTTAAAAGACGTGTAGATGTGGCACTTAGGGACATGATTTAGTGGTGGACTTGGTAGTGTTAGGTTTACAGTCGGACTTGATGATCTTAAGGGTCTTTTCCACCCTAAATGATTCCATGATTTACATGGATGTAACCTGCTTAGAGTCACTTTGGGGTTGACGCCTGACCCCCCTTGATAGCCTCCAGCCAGCAGGGAAGCTGAGCTCCTCAGCAGGATATTTTCTATATAGAACCATCAAGACACTTTCCATGTGTATTGGGTTTACGTGGTGAGGTTTTAGTAGCGGACAGGGGGGCTACAGGGGGGGCTTCTGTGAGAAGGCATCAGAAGCTGCCCCCATGTTGGACAGAGCTAGTTCCAGTCAGCTCCAACATGGACCTGCTGCTGACCAAAGGTGAGCCCATCAGCAATGCTGGTGGTGCCTCCACGATAACATATTTAAGAAAGGGTAAAAAACCCTGTGCAGCAGCTGTGAGAGAGGAGCAAGAAAATGTGAGAGAAACAGCTCTGCAAACCTCAAGGCCAGTGAAAAAGGAGGGGAAGAGATGGTTCAGGTGCTGGAGCAGAGAATCCCCTGCAGCCTGTGGAGAAGAGCATGGGACCCCAATGCTGGAGCAAGAGAAGAGTGTGAGGAGGAAGGAGCAGCAGAGACAGAGCATTATGGACTGACCACAACCTCCATTCCCCATCCCCCTGTGCTGCTTGGAGAGGACGAGATAATAGTGTCAGGAGTGAAGATGAGCCTGGGAAGAAGAAGGGTGGTTTTAGTTTTGTTTTTATTTCTCACTAGCCTACTGTGTTATTAATCAGCAATAAATGATATTGATTTCCCCAAGTTGAGTCTGTTTTGCCCATTATGGTAACTGGTGAGTGATCTCTCTGTCCTTATCTCAACCCCTCACAAGCTTTTCATCATATTTTCTCCCACTGTCCTGTTGAGGAGGGGGAGTGAGAGAGCAGCTTGGTGGTCACCTGGCAGCCGGCCAAGGTCAACTCACCACACCATGTAATTCTCTACTTTGCATCCTGAGTCTCACTCCCTCTTGCCTTCTACATGTGGTATTGCTGAGTAGCAAAATGAGGACTAACTCCTCTCCGTTCATGGTGAGTATGTTCTTCCTAAGACTTTCATATCTTCTAGCACCTTCAAGCAGGCCATTTCTTAAAAACAAGCATACAAAAAACCCACTAGCAGCAAAAAAACCCAAACAAAACCGACAGAAATAACAATAAACCCTAAAAGAAACCTTGGCAGTTTTGTTACTATTTCCTAAGATCATGAAGTGCCTGATTCAAAATCTTTGGGTTAATAATCTCTCCACTGGCTTCTGTGTTGTTGGATTAGGAACACACCTGGTTATTTTTTCTGCCTCTCCAACATATAAAATGGGATGCTATTTAATTCGTGTATTTTTTTTTTATCACTACCTCATCTTTGGCTTAAGAACCAGAAATAACTAAGAGAAGAGATAACCAGTAAAATTAGCATGTATTTGAAGAAAAAAAAAATCTTTCTGCACAGTACATCATCTACTATTGGATCTGGAATTACTTTTTTTACACTTTCTAATACATTTCAGAGAATTGGGGTAAGGATAGCTTAGTACATTACTTATACTGTAACCGTTTTCAGGCAGAGAATCTATTTTGATTGCACAGTGTTTAACAGAATTGGGTTCTGACATATATTCAGGTGTCCTACAGACCTGCTTGCATATCACATCAGATCAGTCTTAATACTGTAAACCTTTTCTGTAGTACATTCCACAGTGGCTGTACTCAGACAACTGCACATTAGGTAAAGGGCTTTTTTTCCATTTCTTCAACCTACAAAAATAATTTACATGCGGGAAATGCAACAGCAATCTACTTTTCAGTTAACAGACAATATTATGAGAGATAAAAACAAGGTAGCATGTCAAGTGACGCCTTACATTCTCTAAGATCTAACAGAAATATGAAAAGAAAAACAACTCTTTGTACTTCAGCCTTTAATTGGACTCCTTATAGAATTAATGAGTTCAGCTTCCTTCCTTGCTGGGGTACCCACATTTTTCCTCAAAGAACATTAAAAACAAAAAAGAACTGAAGTTAGAATACACCAGTGCATCATAGTATGTATGGAGAAGGGGGATGAATTTAATTTGCACAGGAAAGACAATTTTATTATATAGTAATGAATACGTACTGGTACTTTTCATTCCTTCCCTGCTATCAGGACACTTTTTTTCTGGCAGTGCACAGGTTAGACTAGCTCTCGGGTTAAATAGGGGCTGTGTGGTAGAAGGTATTATCTTTATGACCTCTGTATTATTCTGAGACAGAAGCTACATAATAAACACCAATCAAGGAACTGCAAAAAAGTAAACATAACTCTTGGAGTTACAAGAGTTGAATGCTGGGCTCCTTGTTCTAGCCTGAGCACCCTCCTCCATCCTCCAGGTCTTTGCCCATTCCTTTCTCCCTCGGGCTGCCTGCTACAGCCTTTCTGCAGATTAGCTGTCTCAGTCTGATGTTTTCTGTCCCACCAGTTAGTAGGCAGCCTGACATGCCTCCTCCTTGAGACTAACAGCTGGCCTGTGTGCTCTGTCATGAATACCGCAGTCTTGCCCTTCATGTTCCTGGGTCAGCAGGTGTGGCCATGCCAGTATGTGAGGTCCCCTGCAACTGCAGACACGCTTCACAGCAGCCTAGAGATACTACTCAAGGCCCAGTTCCTCTCAGCACATACACAATTATTAGGGAAAAGAAATTTCACACCTATAGATTGTCTCCATTGAGAATGTGAAAACTGAGGTTTTCCAAAACCAGAAGTGTGGCTAAGTTTTTCTAGCTAACTGCAGAACTTGCATCCTTTATACAGAAGGCCACTTCTGCTGGTAAACACCAAGTCCTTGTCAAAAATCATGGATTACAGCTTTTTCAGAGAAAGACAGATCCGTAATCTGTTAATTCAGACAAAATTTTTTTTTTTACATAGTGCCTGTTGGAAGTTCCAGTACGGAACATAATCAGTTCAAATACACAGGTTTAGCACAGATAGTAGTAACAAAAATCTTAATAGGTTTCAGGATGGATCCTTACATGACAGTCATATGAGAGTAGCATCTTTCTACACAAATATTCCTACTTATTCCCAGGGAACTACTTGTGCAGTCTCTCACTTTTCAGTGTGAATAACAGTATGAGAATTTAGTGAGTAGAGATGTTTGATGCAGAAGTACACAGGCTTCCCCCCCCCAGGTCCATTACTAGCCATGTACTTTATTTCGTCCACAGCAAGCTATAAGGAAACGGTTGATTGTACGAGACTGATTTTATTAACTCTAACATAGCTGTTGATGAACGGAGATTAAATAAATGCCTCTGCACTGTGCCTTAGGTCCCACAACAGATTACAATTAGATTTAAATGTTAAGGGAAAAAAGCTCCTTAAAAGAAAAATCAAACATTATCCCAGCATTGTCTGCACATTACACAAATGCGCGATTTAGATTGAAATGACAGCCAGAAGACTCCTAATTTAACAGCTTAAGTAGGACTGAGTTTGGGGGCACAAAATTAAGAGATCCCATTCATATCTGGAGGAAACTGTAAAAACAAAGGAATTAAACATTTTTTTTCTTGAATTCATAGAAAAGAATTTTTGGTTTTGTTTTCTAGCCACTACCATGTGAAATCTGTGGAACTGGGATTAAGTTTTGTAAAACTTTCTTAATGAAATACAACTTCATTTCATGTATAGCCCTACTTAAATCATAAAGTCAAATTTAAATACTTGTATTTCCATGATATACGGGTCACATTCAACTCCTTTTGTTTCAAGGGATGCATCAGACCAGTTTATTATGCAGCATTTACTGAAAAGCACATCAGAACTAATGTTTTGTAAGGGACAGGTACAGACAGCTTGTAAGATGAGAAAACTATATATATAGAATAACTAAGTGAACAGGTTTGGCATGCTTTTAAAAAAAAATGTGCATTTATGCTCAAGTCTGATAGAAAAGAAAAAAACCCACTCCACCCCCCCACCCCCCATTCCATTACCTGTAGGAAAACTTCTTATCCTTAAGAAGCAGCATATTACATTGCATTTGTGTAAACATAAACATTAAGATTTTGATACTCTGGAGTTTTACAGAAACACTGTTTAAAAAGTGGACAGGACAAACTACAAGAAAAAGAAAGGGAAGTGACATAAAATTTTCCAAGGCTGTTAAGTAGTAAGTTTTTACAAGATGAATGTTACTAAGACTGTAATTAAGTATCCTAAGAAAAAGTTCTGAATCAATCTTCTGAAATGCAAACTTAAAAAACAACCAGCAACACTACCTTAGATAGGTGATATGGAGTTAAAATAGTAGTATAATTTGTGATATGCTTGCAAATACAAGCCAGTTAATTACTTCTGTGTCTTAATATCTTGACTGTAGCAGACATTTGAATTAAATACAGCAATTGAATTGTTAGGGAAGTCAGATAGTTATCTGTGGTTCTTACAGTCTTTAAATACTAGGGCAGGGTCTCTATGAGGAAGAACTTGGGCAATTACAAGTTGCAAAGACTCCAGGGTTCTGTCCATCTCAGGTCTGCTTTTCCAGAAAGCATCCACAAACTGTCCTCATACCTGAATTAGTTGAGTCCCATACTGAATTTTTGCAGTTCATTGATGCACTGGATTCCTAAAGACTCTCCCCACATCTGCCAATCAGACACTGCCTCCAACTCCAAGATCCTTCACAGGCTCCACCTCCCTGGACTGCTTATCTTTGCTGTATGTTGAGCTAATTAGCTGTAAAAGCAGACAGACAGCTTCATTGCTATTGCTTTCTTCTGTTACACACACCCAGCCACAGGCTAGTGAGAGAGAGTGAAAGAGTTGTTTCATCAGGATATTGATGATGTACTGAAGCAAAGACCGTTCTGGTTTCTGTCAAATGAACAAAGAGATTCCCTTTCTCCCCAAGACTCTCAAGGGAGAGAGTGAAAATATAAGGAAAACAGATGTAAAGTTGTTCCAAACTCATTACTATGAAAGCAGCACGTGGACTCTTGTTTAAACAGTGAATTAACTAAAAATTATGCTTTTCTTTCTCTTTCAATTACGTTAACAGGAACACAATCTTGTTATTAATGGCAAGTGGAAAATGAAAAAGAAAGCAAAATTAAACTTGTGATGCATTAGGTTAAACCAATTTGAATCTATTTTCCTGGAATGTAGCTTCCAATTCCATGTACAGTAAGTGTACTAAAATGCCAGTGAATTAAACTATTTACCTATAAGAGAACAGGACCTGTGGGTTGTTCAGGGGGCTAAAGCGGCACTCCAATCAAAAGACAGACATAGATGTGCTGGCAAAAGCCTGAACTACAAATTCAAATACACTGCTGTTATACAGGTGTAACAGGCTTTTTCCTTCAGACAGGAGGGCTGTTTGTAGCAGCCATAAGCTACATCAACTAGAGTTACTTTACTGGTACAGAATATTTTTATATCAGTTCCAGTAAAGTCTTCCTGACTTGGAAAAAAATCCAAAAGTAAAGATGTGTTCTTTAGTTACCGTACAATCTTTTCTTCCATGTTCCCAAACAAAAATTAGTTTTTTAGGATTCAGCAGTGGAAAACTGCCACACAACCTTGCACCTGTATCACTTAAAAGTTTTAACACATACTGTTGCACATATTGAGTGGGCATAGTACAATGTTTGTCTACTAATTTTCAATTTGTTTGGTTACCAATTAATGAACTAACACTACTTTATGTATGCTTATTAAAATAACACATTTTAAATCGATTTTTTTATAACCCACACATTCCTTCCTGCTGAATATATGAATTTAAGTTAGTCAATAACACTATTGTCTTAACCTCTGCATTTTCCTAAGTTCATTCTCAATACTTTGTTTCGTATGCGGACACATATAAGTGGAGTGAGTACTCTGAAGTTCATTCTATGTGTAAACTTCACTGTGACCTTTGATGACTTCAGGAATTCAGCTGCTTTGGAAAAAATAGGCTTAATAAAATTAAGCTGTAACTTTGAGGATTAGTTCCTCCGTTGCTAACTCCAGTCTCAGAAGCCTTGTCTGGCACCGTAAATGAAAATGATAACTTACAGCCATTCATTAGAATACCTTTAGAAGAGTTAATGGATGTTTTAAAGGAACATTTTTAAAATTGTAGTGGGTTGGCCCTGGCCGGACGCCAGGTGCCCACCAAAGCCGCTCTATCACTCCCCCTCCACAACTGGACAGGGGGAGAAAATAAAACAAAAGGCTCGTAGGTCGAGATAAGGGCAGTTTAATAAAGCAGAAGCAAAGGTCGCACACGAAAGCAAAGGAAAACAAAAGATTTTATTCTCTACTTCCCATCAGCAGGCGATGTTCGGCCACTTCCCGGGAAGCAGGGTTTCAGTACGCATAGTGGTTGCTCCGGAAGACAAACGTAAACAAACGAATGCCCCCCCACTTCCTCCTCCTCCCCCTAGATTTTATACTGAGCAGACATCATATGGTATGGAATATCCCTTTGGTCAGTTCGGGTCAGCTGTCCTGGCTATGTCCCCTCCCAAGATCTTGCCCACCCCCAGCCTACTGGTGGGGGGCAATGTTGGAGAGACAGCCTTGATGCTGTGGGAGCACTGCTCAGCAGTAGCCAAAACACTGGTGTGTTATCAACACTGTTCTAGCTACCAATACAGAGCACAGCACTACAAGGGCTGCTGTGGGGAAAATTTAACTCCATCTCAGCTAGACCCAATACAAAAATAAACAGCAAAGATTTCCATCATCCTTTCTTTTCTTATGGTGCTTAATCAAATGGACAGCCTTTGTATATTTTTGGAACCGATTACCAAGACAGACTTACGGTCACACACCAAAAAGAACTCATTCACTGTGAGAAGTCCTAAATTAGAAGCCAGAAAGTGCATGCACATCTCAGTCAGAGAACAGTAACTCAAATCTTGTCATCACTGAACCAGTCTCTTAACAGATAAGAGCCTAGAAACATAAAAAGATTTTTTTCCCCTTAATGTTTAAAATGGAAATGCAATTAAATTCACTTAGTTTGCTTTTCTAGTCCTGCTAAGATCAGCTCTAGCTGTATCAGGAACCAGGCCTCCATACCTTGACTGCATTCACTTATGTGTAAGATTTAATCGGACTTCCTTAATTCTGTCAACAGACTTTCATGCAGCTGCGATGCTACAAGGAAGACTTATCTACTGCATCTGTTAGCTCGCTGAGACTAGCTTTTATACTGTTCCAGAGAGAAGACAAAAATTAAAAACTTCGAAAGCAAGAGCGTGCTGCAAGACAGGATAGAGGATGCAATTCTTCAACAAGCTAAAACATAGGTATCAGGTATCAAGGTATCAGACATATCAGGTACACAGGGCAAAGAACAGATAGTATCAGACATGCGAGCAGAAAACAAAAGGTCAAAGCCAAAGTTCCTCACTTCTTTTACTCTGGTAAGTAAAAGATTTAAGATTTTCCAAACTACAGATTGATAATCTCAACTCTACCAGGTTGTCCTTCCCAAGAAGGACTCCACCTCGCATCTCAAGCACAGACACAGTGGACAGAAGGTTAAAAAGAAGGAACATAGAAAAATTTAAACTGCTCTCTCTTGCTCCAGTTGCTTCAGCATTCACAAATGCTTAAGTTTATTATGTTTCAAAATATAATTTATTACCAGCCACATCTTGCTTAAAATAAAAAATAAAAATGAAGATACTTGTTTTTCTTCCAAGTCTTCAGATCCCAAGGATATAGTATAGTAAAAGTCATGGTAATATTTTTGAAAAGAGAAGTTCCAGAATCCCCCTCGCTTTATGTACGTTATTAGATATAAAGGAAATAAATTTATTGGTAACTGTGCAGGCACATTAAAAATCTGAGTGCTTGCTAGGTCTGTACAACACTGTTGTTATTACGTATTTTTCTGAGCAAGATTTATAAGTGAGATCTCGGAGTGAACGAAAAAATAAATGAGCTTTGCTGACTTCAAAGAATGCATATTCATCATATGGATTGCTCATGTTTGTACAGGTACAGAAGAAATCTTAGAGTACTAACTGCTATCAGGTTCATATTTGTGATTTTTAATTAAACCAAACAAGTATCTGTTTATAACACGAGGGCAACATTTTAAATTTACATTTCATGTCATTGCAAAAATTGGTTTTAAAAATTTCCCTTCCTTCCCTCTTAAGAGGAATCCTTTACATAACAGAAGATTCTTAATCTAAACACAGTACAACTGATTTACAACAGGATACTGTTGGAAATTACTCTAGTTAAATGATCTTAGCCTGTACTACTAATATAATTTAAATTACGGTCAACAGTTTTGACCAGAAACACAAACCAAAATCCCCCAATCAAAACCACAGGAACCAGAATGAGGTTCATTAACTTCCAGAAAACCATTTGGTTGTGTAGAAGAGATTGCTCCATTATATAAGAGGATTATTGGTGATTAGCATAATTCTTTCAGCTGTATATATTATGAGTTTTCTCATGTTCCATGGGAGCTTTAATAAATTATCCCCAGAAACTAGCTGCATCCAAGCTTGACTTAATGTTGTGCATATTTTCTCGACGTTGTTTGGTATAAATATTTGCCTCTCCTTTTTGCAGCCGTTGCCGCAGTACAGACTTTTGATGTTTGGTCAGCTGACGTTTTATCTTCTGTTTCACCAGTTCCTACAAATAAACAAACAATTCAGTATCAGAACTTTTTGAAGGTTATTTAGTATTAAGACATGGCACAACGATAGTGCATTTTCAGTACCAACATGAACATGCATGATCCTAACTGGAAGACCTCTGTACATCGAGAAGTTTGTGATCTACACAACAGTTAAAGTGAGTAAGCCCAGGTCTGTGCTGTGTTGCGCTAAGCTGCATGTACAGGGTTGTCTTCAGGCCTGTGTTGTGCTGCACAAATCTGTTGGCAGTACGATAAACTAAGCCAGCTCCTGCTCAGTACTGGCAATTAGGCCTCCTGTGTGTCCCTGCCTTTATCTAAAAGTGCAGCAAGAAGTTCTCATGTGAACATCAGTTCAGCCTGACTGTAGAAATGATGAACAGAGTTGCCTGCTTGTAAGAAAATGATAAAATAGTTCAACTGACTGAAAAAGAGAGATTCTCTGCTATGGACAAGGTCTGCATGGCGTACTGCATGTGTGTTGGAGTCCTGTTCAATGCTACACCTTCAGGTCTCAGCATCTAAAGGGGTGTAGGATTATCTATGCTAATCTCTTCTGATAGTCTTAGCTCTAATAAATAGCATTTTAAATCATACCTTACAGAGTTTGAGTGTCTTTCTTACAGGGATCATAAAGGACCAGCACCTCTTGGTGCAAAAAACATGCCTTCTACAAAAATGTAAAAGCTGATAAATATTCTATGCTTGAAGATTAGACAAATGTCTTTGAAGTTTAAAAAAAAAAAAAAAGGACCAATAGAACATTTAACGTCCTGTAGTAATTATTTGGTTTGTGCCTTTTTTTTTTAGTACCCTGGTTTTTCTACAGTTTGGACTACAAAGATCTGAGTATGATTCTAGTGGAAGACAACAACTCTTTACCATAAGTGTGGCTAAATAAGACAGGCAGTCAGGAGTAATTTACAATTCCTCCTCCAGTTTTCCCCTGTTGTGAGGCACTCTCCTATTAAGATTCACAAGGTCAGGACTGTCTCACGCCTCTACAGCAAATGTACTGAAACAGCAACTTTTATTTCCATAGAACTGCAGTAGTTTTATGAAATTTCATCTGTTATTTACACCTACGTTTGCATTCCGAGTTCTGCTCTCCATTATGATGGCAATAGCTATCCATAATAAAAATGAAGCCATGATTTAGTAGATTGTGGCTGTGATTTTGTCATTTGGAAAATGATCCCAGCTCAAGCAGCGGCACTGATATTGAGTGCATACTTGCGTATCTTGTCTTGGAAGAGAAAGAGAAATCAAATTATTTTCATCTTTCTAACTATTTCATCATGACGGAATCGTACCTTGTTGGAAATCCCAAAGGAGTATCTTATTTTTATTCTAATTAATAAAGCATTAAAAAAAAATCATATGAAGGAATATATCTGCCCTTAATAAAAGATCTGCTGATGTCCAAATAACTGGACAAGAGGAAAAATATCCATCTAACTACATTTCCTTTATATGTACCCCAATTTCAGTTGCCTTGTTGTGCTTTGTTGATTGTACTATTGCCGTGGTTTGAGTAGCAACAGTGCTTGTCACAATGGTTGAAATAGCCGCAGTGCCTGTCCACAATGGTTGGAATAGCCGCAGTGCCTGTCAGTCTGTTTTCCCTCCCTCTCCCCTGAGGGTGCTGCACAATATCGAGCAGTTTGGTAGATACTGGCCAGGGCCCAGCACAGTGCAGTAAGTTGTGCCTCTTTGGAATAGCCACAGCGTTTTCCTTTCAAATACTCTATCACTTCATCAGGCTCCTCTAGTTGTTTGGGAGTGAAGTTCCAAACCACTGGAGGTGAGAAGTTCTCTAGATACCTGCCCATATGCCATGCCACCCATGACTATCCAGCCTTGGGGTGGATCTCTGGGTGGTATTCTTTAGAAACTTTTTTGTAACCCTAAACAAGACGTGAAACACATTCAGGAGACACAGCAGTAAGAGCATGCCGGCTTGAACATCCCAAGGATATTCAAAATTCTCAAAAGCTGTTGTAATTAGCCTGAAGGAGAAAGGAGAGGTGAAAGAGCAGGAAGTATCCCTCCTTGTCTTCCCAATACATTGAGTGCGATTACTAATAAATTCCGAGAGAGGACGCCCGAGGTACGGGCATGACAACAATGCCGCATACAAATACCAGCTTAACCTCATGACCAGTGATGTAATCATATCATAAGCCGACATTACCCAGTATAGCAAAATGGTAGTCCTGATCCCTCTCCCAGAGGTAATAAACATCACCGCAGGGAACACATAGTGCATATAAGAATTTACATAACACCACCATGAGAACAAATAAATCAACATTGTGACCAGCGACTATTTAACTAATATAAAAAATGTGTATAACAAATTCTGTTTTAACACGCTCTGGTCAGATCTGTCATTATCTCAACCCATCGGGCCCCGTGTTGTGCGCCAAAAAGGACTGTCGTGGTTTAGGCCCAGCCGGCAACAAAGCACCACGTGGCCGCTTGCTCACTCTCCCCACCCCCCACGGTGGGATGGGGAGGAGAATCGAAAGAAAAAGGTACAATCTCATGGGTTGAGATAACAACAGTTAATAGAACAACACAAGGAGAGAAGAAATAATAATAATACTACTAATAAAAGAATATATAAGGCGAGTGTTGCACAATGCAATTGCTCACCTCCCAGAACACTCAGCCTGTTCCCCAGCCGCGCTTCCACTCCAGTTGCCCAGCTCCCCTAGTTATATACTGAGCACGATGGTATCGAATATCCCCTTGGCTAGTTCGAGTCAGCCATCCCTGCCGTGCCCCCTCCCAGCTTCTTGTGAAAATTAACTCTATCCCAGCCAAATCCAGGACAACTACCAACCCAATGTCACTGTAGCATATGAAGTAGTAAGTTGGTAGGACTTAAATCAGGAACCAGAAAGCATAGTTTTGGCAAGTCACACTCTTTAAGAATTGCTGTGACTAATACAACTAAAGTAACAAAATACAAGGTAGTCAATGAATCCAGTTACTCAATCCAGATTTCAGCAGGAATCCTGTAATAATTAGGGAACCACCTGAACAGCAGTTTCCTAAGTTATGTTACATGCAGGCTGACCGTGGAAACGTGGATAAAAAACAGTTGCATGTGATGTGTCCTTCTTTCCTTGGGTACTTAGTAGCACTCAGTATTTAACCATAAGCTCTTTGGAAATAAAAATGGTAGATTTTCTTTAAAAATATTCCTGAAGAAAAACTGATCAGAACTAATTTAAACTGTTGCACTGACGTTTTTCTTTTGCCAATTAAGCATCTGTCATTCTGTGTTTTTTATCGGCAGAATCCTGAAAGAAGGCTTCTCTGCTTCTCCCACTCTGGTCCAGGACAGATGACTAGTTTATACAAAACTTGCTAAAAGAAATTTTGCAAGATGGATACCAGAAGTCTTTGATATGTAATCATAATGTAAATTCACCAAATTCTATTGCTCAACCACAGCATGTGGTGGAAAGACTCACTAGTCTTTCCATCTTCATAACCTAAATGTAAGAAAATACTGAGAAATGTTTCAGAGTAAACAGATTTACATTTTCTTATTTAAATTTTTGATCATTCACATTGTTTCCTCTAACTAAATTACATCAGTGCATATAAAGATTTGTACAAGCACAGAAAGATACCTTACTTCATGTGGAATAGTTGATTTTCCAAAATTCATGATGCTTTCTCTTTTTGGCATAGTCTCCAAGTTACGACTGTACCTACTGCTATTACTGCCATTGTCTATATATGCCTATCTGAATTCACTTATGTGATTAATTTAAAAATCTGTTTATGTTTTAGTATGTCTTCTCCACCGAACAGAAAGCAAGCTGCATAAACAACAGATAAACGCTAGCAGCAATAACAGGCATCAGCTCTAAGCAGCCCAGTGGATCTTACTGCAGTGCCATTATTTTGCATTTTTATTTTGTAATTATTTTCTTATGTTACAAACAGCTCATTATACATATCGTTTCTTCAGCTCTAACACTCAAAACTTAAAATAAGATTCAGCAATGAGCAGAAACGTTATTTCACTCAGCATAAAAGTATGTAAGTGAAAGCATTATGCACGGTAGATCGGTGCAGAAAAAAGTTTTTTATGTGGCTGAACCTCTTGAAAGCTTTTCTGCTAAAGTGCTTTTATCTTTCCTTTAGAACAGAAAATTAGGTATGTACAGGCCATTTACATATTTTTAGCATGTTTTATGTGTCTGCCTACAGAATAAACATACATCCTCTAAATACTCAAAAAGGTTTCTATAGCTACATAATGACCACTGCTACCACCAAGTGGTGTACAGGAGTACAATTTCAAGTAATTTCCTTTATAGAACTTAGTAGCACTAATCTTTTTTTTTTTTTTTTTTTAATTCGGCACACTTTAATTAGCAGACTTAAAAAAGGCGGGGGGGGGAAGATTGCATGGACCAAAAGCTAGGGAATTCCTGGCAGGTCATCCTGGCTCTTGTTTACTTCATCCTATAGTTTTAACCTAATCCTTTGTCTCCTTAAGAAGATACAATGCCATCCCCTAGAATAAGATCTGTGATGATGAAGATCAAAGTTGGTTTTTGTTCCTTGCATGAAGTGCTGTAAAAAATGTCTTAGACAAGATGCAAACATGCTGTTCCTTAACATTTACTTACACATAACTTTATTGGTTATTGGTGTATCTTTAAAATACTTATCTTAAAAAAAAAATTCAAAACATGAAAGTAAAGTAGCCAACTATTCCATGAATATTATAACCACTGACACGCACCTTGTGTAAAACAAGGCTGTTTCACAGAGTAACACGTCACTTAATAGGACAGTAGCAAAGCCTTTGTTAGAGAAGTACTGAAGCAGTAAGTAGCAGACTGGAAAGACTGTAAATGAGGAAGACCAAGTCTAACTGAAAAAACAAAAAAAAAACCAAACGAAAAACCACTCCTGCCAGCACTAGATGTTTCAGATACAGTATTTCTAGGACTAATACTCTAATTAGGCAATAGAAATGCTTGGAAAAGACACAAATTGCAAAAGTCCGTATTTACTTTTGGTACATGTCATGAAAGAGCTGAAACTACAGTAACATGTTTCCCAAACTAGATTTTTCAGATCTTCTGCTCCTAACTGCAAACAAAAATGAGACTGAACATAGGTACCCAAATTTACAATGGCAAGTATGTAGTCTGACCTAATTAAAAAAATACCTCATGGATCAGCTGTCAGCTGAAAGAAGATTCTTCCTGTTTTGTACAAGAATACTTTATAACTAATGAAGAACATTGGACCTTCTTCCCTTTAAAATGAAAGTGCGCTTTTAAAAATGTGACAGAGGTAACCATACTGCCTAGTGTATAGTCTGGGGTTGAAGAAAAAGACAGTAAATTCTGCTGAAAATGTTCTGATTTCTATAATGCAGAAAGTCAAATAAATTCATATTGCCAAAGAAATCACTACTGAAGTGAGTCATATAAATGTTTCAGAAAAGAGTGTGAAGAAATCTCTGAGATGACAGGTGAAAAAGGCCAAATCAAATCTTGACTCAAGCATCCACTTTTGAAATAAATTGTGGCTAGCAACAGAAATGAACGAACTGATTATATGTTAGTGCATTAACATACATTAGTGTATTATTGGCTAAATGAGAGTTGTTAATGCTGCTGTAGAGCTTCGGTGAAAGAGCAAAGAGCAATACACGAAGGAAAGTGCTGGAAATCATTCCCTGTAAACAATTACAGAAGTATCAGTCCTATTTTTCTGTGGGCGTGGAAATGCAAACCAGAGAGGTACATGGTAACAGCCTTTTTTAAAGATAATTAATGCTAGAGAACATTTTTACAAGCAGTTACTAACAGCTGTGTGCAATTTAACATGGTCTGAGAGTAAACTAAATAATAACATAGTAAGAGTAATATTTACCACTGGAATGGTTGAACAGCTCCCAACACTTCTGACTGATGTGATACTTTTAGTCCTTGTTCTGTGCTCGGCAATACGAATGATACTCTCTTCATTTCTGAAATATATAAACCAATGTTGTATACCACTAGCAAGATAAACATCCTTTGCCTTTATGAGCATCATATTTTAGTCTTATCTTTTTGAGATTGTCGTGGTTTAACCCCAGTCAGCAACTAAGCACCATGCAGCTGCTTCCCCCTACCCCTCCCAGTGGGGTGAGGAGGAGGAAAGCAAAGGAAAAAAAGTAAAGCTCGTGGGTTGAGATAAGAACAGTTTAATAACTAAAGTAAAATATAATACTAACAATAGCAATAATGAAATATAATAATAATAGTAATGAAAAGGAATACAACAAGAAAAGGAATACAACAAAAAAAGGGGGGGGGGGGGGGGAAAACCAGTGATGCACAATGCAATTGCTCACCACCTGCTGACCAATGCCCAGTTAGTTCCCGAGCTGCGATCCGCCCCTCCCGGCCAACTCCCCCCTGTTATATACTGAGCATGACGTTCCATGGTATGGAATACCCCTTTGGCTAGTTCAGGTCAGCTGCCCCAGCTATGCTCCCTCCCAGCTTCTTGCACACCTGCTTGCTGGCAGAGCATGGGAAACTGACAAGTCCTTGGCTTAAGATAAGCACTACTTAGCAACAACTAAAACATCAGAGTGTTATCAACATCATTCTCACACTAAATCCAAAACACAGCACTGTACCAGCTACTAAGAAGAGAGTTAACTCTGTCCCAGCCGAAACCAGGACAGAGATATAATCTGAAAACTCCCAAAACTCCCAGCAGAACATGCAAGTACTACAAAACACATTTTAAATATTAACACTAGTTGTTCAAAAAAGGCATTTTATGAAAGGAAGGATTTGTTGCACAATAGCCACATGTATACCAAGCACATGAAAAGAAGTTTCAGAACACTAAAAAAAAAAATATGTCAGATTCTGCACAATGATTTGACAAGTCATTTCACCAAAAAGCAAAAGCAGAGAGGGGGAGTATTAGCTTGGTATATGCATCCAGGTACATGGTGGGCTGGCAAACTCAGGGTTAGAGTTTCAGGTACAAGGGGCTAGCCTGAAGGGTAAGCAAGAATTTCTAAGTATGTCAGGAAAGGAATTAAAATCTAGAACAACACACAGTACAACACATTTGAATAATACATTCCAAGGAGTTTGTTCTTGCTAACTTCAGCTGAGTGAGCAGCAGAATAAATTGGCTTTGAGACAGAGCATTCAAATTACAAACTTATTCATAAAACTTATTTAGAAGCAGTATTTTAATATCAAGAACCCTTTCACTACCAATATTAACTGAAATAAAGAAAAAGGGAAAAAAATTTCACCATAGAAAATACGTTGGTCTACGAATTAAATGCAAGACCTGTTCTCTCATTAGGTACTACTACACAGCTGGACAACTGATCTGTCACACATTACATATGAAGCATTATGCATGTAGTACCAATCAACAGGTGAGCTATCATGAGACCAATAGGAAAGACATTCACTGCAACATTTTCAAAATAAATTGAATTTTTAGTCTTTAATATAAACAAAGATAGCTGAAGAGTAGTCCTTTTCGAGCTACTTGAAAGATTTAAATTTATTGGGGGGAGGGGAGGAACAACACTCCTAGACAGTAAATATGAATCTTTACCTGTAATGTCTGAATTTCTCGTTTAAAGTTGACAAGTCAACCAGATCAGGGCATTTGTCTTCATTCTCCTTATCATTACAGCACACTCCTTGACCTGCCTGATTTTCAACTTCAGCAGCATTTTCAGTTATGCTTTTGCCCTTAAAAAAAGCAATTGCAGAACTCTCTGTATCTTCACTGGACTTCCAAAGCATAGCTTGCCCTTCAACTTTTTCTAAGGCTGAACTCAACGTTGACATATTCAGCCTTTCTGTATTTTCTCTACTTTCAGTTGTATCAGCCTCTTCATGGCTATACATAAAGTTGTTAGAGGTTCTGCTTTCAGAGAAATCACCCACTTCATACACGAAGTCTGCATTGTTTTCTTTATCTTTGCTGAAGAGGTTGAGCTTACTCTCAGCATCTTCTACAAATTCTGATACCTCTGTTGTATTATCATCCTCATCAGAACCTGGTGGGTAAAGCAGTTCACCATCTTCGTGCACTTCTTTTGTATAGCCGCTGGCAGCAATCTCTCTATCAAGAGAACACTCTCTCCTGTTAAATAAGTATGTTTTCTTTTAATATGCTAAATCATCAAGCTACCAATATGCTACATTTTGGATTAAAAATATTAATCAAGCTAGACCATAATTACCCATACTATTAACAAAGAAGATATACTCTGTTGAAACACACAGAACACTACGTAACAGTGCTGAGCTTTAGGTAAAGTATTAACAGAATGTGATTTGAGAGAAGCAAACTTCTACAGAAGATGATCCCATCTCCATAACCAGCATTTATTTGTTTATTTATAGGAAATTATTGTATTTTAGCAGGAATACAATTTGGCTTGAAGTTCAAATTATGTTCAAGCAAACAGAAGAACAAAGGGTACACTGACACACAGTGACTGGTTCAAGTGTGGTAGCCCTTTGGAAAAGCGCTCAGAATGAAACAGAACTCTTTTCATTGCAACAGCTTCAGTCTTAAAATAAGTAAAAAATTACTTTACTTTTCAAAAGAGACAAAAGACATTAGGAAGAAAACCTTGAACATAATAATGTTTGAAGAGTCAGTCACCATATTTACTAGCATTTTAAAAATAAATTTAAAATTGAAACCCAAATTAATCCTCAATATACCAGAGCTGTCAAATAGGCTTTGAGAAGTGGAAGAAACTGATTCTGCATCACTGTTAATACTTCCTAGATATTTACCATTTGGATCAAGCTTTCGGATTGATCTCTCTTCCTTAGCTGCAAGAGGAAAGACAAAGGAGGCAGCAGCAGATTTCAAAGCACACTTCAGCTTTTGGAAACCACTTACAGTAAGTTTGGTTGAAGGAAACACAACAGGAATGACAAAAATAGAATTTAAAATTGCATAGTTGGGCCTATGTTTTTAATTTCTCCTACAAGCATCTCTCACAGGCACCCATTTTTCTCACAAAACCAACACAAATACCATAAATAGGAGAACTCAAATTTGTCTGGCAGTTTCTACCTGATGTCTTTGAATGCTGGGAAGAGCTCACTCTCGTAGTTGAAGCGTTTCTTAAAGAACTCCTTAATACAGTTAACATCTCTGTCAAAATACCTGTAAAAAACCACAGAATTGTACAAACACAAAATGAAGGTAATGAAGTCTACTGCAATGACAAACTTTTACCCTACATTTCTTGTCTTTTACTGATTTTATTTGAAAGTTATTTCTATTAGTGATCCCAAGACAAAAGGCTAGGGAGACAAACTGCATGCAGTTTACTTCTAAGCGTTTCTTAACTGAACAACACCATTCTCTCTGAGAAGCAATTAATTACATATTTACCCTAAAGAGACATTTCTACTCATTCATAAATCAAACTATGTTTGGAACGTTATTTGTGCTGCATGACAACAATGGTAGAAAAAGAATCGGAAACAGACTTATGGAGACAAGTCATGGTTGACTATTTGCTGTCATCAGCACTTATCAGATTTACTTACATCTTTAAATTTGAACCTACCATTCAGCATTTGCATGTGATGTTGATATCATCTGAGGGAAATCAATCATAGTGACATGGTCGTCATTATCCAATATAAGATTAAATTCATTGAAATCACCATGAATCAAACCATGACTGGCAAGTTTTACAAGCAGATCCATTAATTCACTGTAGACAGAGGCAGGATCTTCCATTTGGCGCACCTGGCACCTGAAAAGTTAAACAAAATAAAATGTTCTGAACCTTGAAAGACTCAATTTAAAAATATAGACAAAGTATATGAAATACATCTGACAGAATGCCAAGGCAATTCAAGTTAAAAGGGCCCTCAGGTCTCTAGTCCAATACCCTCCTCAAAGCTGAGTCAACTCTGAGATCAGACCAGACTGCTCACGGCTTTGTCTAGTTAGGGCTTGAAAAATTCCAGGGACAGAGAGAGACTGTGCAACCTCCCCATGCACCCTGTGCCACTGCCTCACTGTCCTCAATGGGAGAAAATATCTCCTTATATCCAGGCTAAATCTCATTTCAACTTACACTCACTGTCTCCCATCAGGCACCACTGTCATAATGCATTATTTAAATAATGGATCCATATATTTTTATGCCTCTCCTGTTTTAGGTAATCTTACAGTCTCAGTAGGAACAAGGTCTTCCTGTATTCAAATTCAAATGCCCCATAATATTTTCTTTTACAAAAATGTATTTTCTACACTAAGGGGTAAAAAAAAAGGAAAAAAGCTTAAAGCATTCCTGAACACATACCTGAGAAAGCAAAGTACCTTAAGTGGCAAATTACAAATCATTTGGTCTTCAGAAACAAACTAAGTAAAAAGGCAGTTATCTTATTGTACCATGAACTATCAAGAAGTGGTCAGCATTTAGTTATAATGTGAAATATTCTGGTCTGAATGCAGCACCACAGTATTATGAGAATGGATCATTTGTAGAATACAAAGAACGAACAATGGAAGTCCAGCAGCTCTGTAACAGGCTCCTCTCGGAACACTTTCATATTCATACCAAAATTAATTGGTGACACTTCTCATAGCCACAGGTCTGTATCATAAAATGTCCCATTTGCTCTTTGAATTTGGAAGTCATGTTGACAGGTATCTTCTCAGATAGGAATCTCAGGTCCTAGGGAGCAGGGGGAAGCGTTGGAGCAAGGAAGATGTACCCTTGGTGGAAAAGCATCAGTTCAGGGAATACTTAAGCAAACTGGACGTACATGAGTCCAGGGACCCTGATGGGATGTAGCCCCGAGCACTGAGGAAGTTGGCAGGTGTCATTGCAAGGCCACTCTTGATAATCGTTGATCAATCATGGCGACTGGGGTTAGTACCTGAAGACTGGAGAAAGGCAAACGTCACTCCCATCTTCAAGAATGGCAAGAAGGAGGACCCAGGGAACTATAGGCTGGTCAGCCTCACCTTGAGCCCGGGGAAGGTGATGGAGCTGCTAATACTGGAAACCACTGTCAGGCACATTAAGGACAAGAAAATCATCCAGATTCACCAAGGTGAAGTCATGCTTGACCAACTTGGTTAACTTCTGTGATGAAGTGACTGGCCTGCTAAATCAGGGGACAGCAGTGGATATTATCTACCTGGACTTCACTAAGGCTTTGACACTGGCTCCTGTAAGACTCTCATAGAGAACCTGCTGATGTACAGTCTGGAAGCGCAGACAGTGAGATGGACTGAAACGGCCTGAATGGCTGGACAAAAAGTCTAGTTGGAGGCCAGTGACTAACAGCGGAACTCAGCAGTCAAAAGTGATTCCTGTCCTGTTCAACATCTTCATTAATGAGCTGGATGATGGGGCAGAGTTTGCAGAAGACACCCAACTGGGAGTGGCTGATACGCCAGTGGGTCATGCTGCCATCAAGAGGGACCTCAACGGGCTGGAGAAATGAGCCAGCACGAACCTCATGAAGTTCAATGAGCAGTGCAAAGTCCTGCACGTGGGGAGGAACAACCTCATGCACCAGTATACACTGGGTGTCACTCAGCTGGAAAGCAGCTTGGCAGAAAAGGGGGTCCCGGTGGACACAAAGTTGAGTATGAGCCAGCAACGTGCCCTTGCTGCAAAGGTGGCTAATGGTATCCTTGGCTGCATTAGGAGTAGTACTGCCAGAAGGTCGAGGGAGGTGATCCTTCCCCTTTATTCAACACCGGTGAGGGCACACCTAGAGTACTGTGTCCAGTTCTGGGATCACCAGTACAGGAGAGATACGGACATATTGGAGAGAGCCCAACGAAGGGCCACAAAGATAACAAAGAGACTGGAGCATCTCTCCTATGTGAAAAGGCTGAGAGCTGGGACTGTTCAGCCTGGAGAAGAGAAGGCTCAGGGGGATCTCATCAATGTATATAAATGCCTGAAGGGAGTGTGCAAAGAAGACAGAGCCAGGCTTTTTTCAGTGATGCCCAGTAACAGGACAAGAGCCAGTGGGCACAAACTGAAACACAGGAAGGTCTGTCTGAGCATAGGAAACACTTTTTTCACTGTGAGGGTGACTGAGCACTGGCACTGGTTGCCCAAAGTTGTGGAGTCTCCCTCCTTAGAGGTATTCAAAAGCCATCTGAACATGGTCCTGGACAACCAGCCCTGCTGGTGGCCCTGCTCAAGCAGGGAGGTTGGGCCAGATGTTCTCTGGAGGTCCCTTCCAACCTCAACCATTCTGTGATTCTGACAGATGTGAAATAAAGTAGGTAGACTAGGAAAAACCAAGTCCAATTTGGCAGGAACTCTGGATAACCTTATATTTGTCCAAGAGAACATAACAACTGTTCACAATAAGTCACCAACTCTGCACTACTTTTTCAACTCGGGCAATGGACAACAGAAAAACTGGCAACAGGCCCTGCTTGAGCAGGGTGTTTGGACCAGATGTCTGCCAGAGGTCCCTTCCAAGCTCAACTATTCGGAGACTCTTTGATCTTGGCACATTTGGAATAATTCTCATCCACTACTTATCTCCTTCAGGTTAGAAGCACAAAACAGGGAAAGCATGGTAAACTTCCACTGCAGACATCCACATGGAACTTCAAGTGCTCCATGTACATGATAGATGTGGGATTATTTAACAAATGAAGGTGGGGAGACAGAATATAATGAAGTCTCTTCCATGTTACTCTCCAAGTGTTATACTTCGGGATTAATTCCCCTTTGATTAAACTGCCCACTTTAGATCTTGATTACAAGAGCATGGACTGGTTTGTTCTAGAACTAGACACTTTAAATCTCTGGATAACCACCTAGGTTATTCTACATTATATCAAGTATATTGGCCTTTTGCATTCTGCTCTGCAAAATAAAACAAACTATCCCTTCACATACAAACCTCAATGATAGTTAATGTTTCTAGATGTTGAACAACTCAAGCAATGTAATCTTCCTTGAAGAAGCAAAACCAGATTATACATGGTATTCTACATAAACAAAGCAGAAATTCTAAAACAGTGAGTTATAATCTCACCTGAACTACCAGAGCAAGGATCGCAAACTGGAGCTCAGAATGTGAAGGATATTATATTCAATACTGTATATATCCAATAACATACAGAATATGCGAATTCTGTGTAGAAAACAGTTGCAGTACTAACTTGTGTCACACTGCTCTTTTGATGTACTCCTTACTTAAAAAATTAGTCTATTTCACCAGTTTCTTTGGACTAAGAAAAAAAACCAATTTCTCTGAAGAAAGAGATGAGAGAAGCAAGACTATAAGTAGAATACTAGTGAGTGTGGGCTAGAGAGGATCATTCAGCATGGTAAAGCCAGAATTCACTCACATGACAAGAAAAAACCGTAACTCTGTTACCTTACTGAACCTAACGTTGTTAGGGTTTCTATAACACAGAGAATTCAAGCTTCAGTACTTACAAAGGATAGCCATCAATAAGTTCCATAACAACTGCATGCCTGTTGTAGTCTATAGGTTTTGGAACAGGAAATTTTCTGTCATGCAAAGCCTGGAAAGAGACAACATATTGAAAAATTAAAATCAAATAGTTAAGAAAACATTACATATATTGACAAACTCCCGTAAGATAAGCAATAAATATTACTGTGGCAGCAGCATACATTACTCAAATGCTAACTGGAAACATCAAATCACATGCTTAAGGAAGACAGCATTAACAGCCATTTGAACTTTCACTGCAAAGACAAATAAAATTCCTAAGTTTAGACACTAAGCACGCTGCTATATTGTCTACAGTTTAATTATCGTGCATCTGGAAGAAATCCACAACAGAATGGAAAAATGACAGAATCATATCTGGTCTGTTAGCCCAAGTAATCAATAGCAGATAACTGGGAATAGGGTGTCAGGCATTAGAAAAAAAATTCCACACCAAGTTGCTGCCAATACAGTTCTGCCTGACTAGTTGAGCTATACTCAGCTGCTGTAAGACAAAAGTTCATTCTTAAATATTAATAACCAGCATTACACCACATTAAAGATTAACCAAAAGTAGGTCATAATTTGAAGCTCTCCTGTTTGCCTTTTCAAACGCAAATTTAGTCATTTACTGGACCCACTCAACTTCTTTATGCATTCATTCTCTTTTTACTCATTCTCTTGTTACCAGTCAATTTTTCTAAGATAGAGTTCTAAGTTAAAGCAACATAAATATGGCTTTTGTTACTTAAATGTTACACTATTATCCCTTTTCAGCACACAATTAATCCTCCCCCAACTCTCTTTTCAGGGAAACTGACCCCCACGATTATATTGCTATAAGTTCTGATCACATAATGCTTTACCAATTGGACCAATACAGAGGTTCTAAATGATGGTAATAGTTCTTTCTCTCTCTGTGGAGGCCACTGGTAGAACCTATCAAGGCTTTTTAAGAGAAACAAGAAAACAATATTTAATGTACATAGTACTGTTGACTAGCACAAAAGGAGAAGGGAAAACTAGGTTTTTTATGAATAATTAGTTTTCCACTATCAACTTTCAATCACTGTATAACATCTGCATTTTTTTAAAGCAGGTCAAAAAAATCTGGAACTCTGAGAGTAGCAATATATGCGTGGAAATGAAAACTTTTTCCACAGTATAGAACAAAGTGTGCCTTCTTAGATCAGAACACCAGTCTGGACTGAAAGATTTCCGTCAACAGCACAGCAACAACTGAAAACTCGGTCAATTAAAAAATAAATACATGAATTAAAAAAAAAAAATGACAGCTGAACAAAAAAAATAATAATTCTGAAAAGTAACTGTAAATTTCCTTACTTTTTAAGGTGTTTTTGCAAACTTATGCAATAAATTTTAAAGGAAAAACAGCAGAACTGGTAATACATAAATTATCTATCCATAAATAACAACATTCATCTGAAATTCTCTCATGACATCTGCTTCTCTTCCACATGACTTCCACGGCAAAGCTCCATTTTGTCATTGGAAAGTATACAAAACATACAGCATCGAAATTCTCTGAAATGTACACTTTAAGTCCATTGGGGGGGGGGGGGGGTAAATCCTACCAGTACTGCAAATACGAACTGATCAAAAGACAGTCTGAAAAGCAGATTCCAGTCTATTACACCATTGCTGATATTGTGTGAATGGCCACCTACCTTCATATAGGCAAACTCCTTCATTGCTGCTAGCCGGGATAAATACAGCCATGACATTTTATGTCTGTGCTTGTGGTAGTCACGTTTATTTTTCAGACTGCGAAAGGAAGTTCTTCCAAGCCTATGTAATTTCAATGCAAACTGTTGCTCCTCTTCATTTGCAACAATATAAATATCTAGAAAACACATAATGGCATAGAGCGAAAAAATAAATGATATCTAACAAATTAGTATCTGATGAAAAAGTGCAGTGATAAGTTTGTCACTTCACTTCTCACAATTACTACTTCTGGCATGGTAAGTTCTACTACAATTAGTAAAGACAGCTAAATTTACATATTGTATATTAGAGATCCAAACAAGAAGAAATTATTGTTAAAGAGATCATGGTACTCCATTAGAAGAAATACTGATGTGATCTGAAACACCTTTCAGAGTAGGAGATCTTAAGGTTCCTATATTCAGGTTAACATCCCCAGGCTATCTGCACAGCAAAGAACAAATACAAGCTATCCTTGAAAGAAATCTAGGGCAGATGCTGGTGTCCTTAATCACACTCTGGAAGAGCCTTCTTCTTTCTCTTGAGCAGACAGACAACCCAAGGAACCAGCCTCTTAATTTAAACAGTGTTAACAAATAGCCTATGTTTCATGTCTACCATTTGTCCCCAATAATCCCCTTCTCATTCTTCAATTACACGTTACTTGCTGTGTCAAATTACAATCGACATGAACATAAGAGGAATGAAGACAGTACTCCAATAGTTTTGAGCCTATTTTACTTTACTATCTTAAGTGGGATGAAAAAGCTGAAATTATCTTTTTGCTAAAATGGTTCAAAACTCTTCACAAAGCATGAGACAAACAGCATCTGCCTGCAAAGTACCTTTTTAAGCGATGAACCAAGAATCAGACAAAATGGTCAAAGCAGAACAACACTCTTGTGAAGAAATATTCAAATGCAGCCAGAAGCCTCACATAGCATTTCAACAAGTGACCCATAAATCTTGGTGTTTGATAGATTAACTGATGTGACCATCCAGAGGAAAACTTACATAGTTTCTAGCAAAACATTTGCAATGTTACAGTTGTGTTTGCTTAAAAATAAATTAGTAAAAATGTTTTTTTTCATTACCTGATTCTTTGCCAACACCCATCTGGTTTCCAACAGAATTTATGACTTGTCGGGAAGACAGCGTTTTCAAAGCAAGGTAATCATATCCTGCATTAGTTAACCGATAACCCTGGACAGCTAGGCAAGAATAAAATACAAAACATTTCATTCCTCATTATGTACATATTACATTTAAAATAAATCTCAATTTAGTCTTGTTTCAGCTTACAGTACACAACACCCAAGCAATATTTCACCCATTGGCTAGTATCAGCCCAATTTGACAGAATGATAAAGATGTTTAAGTTCCTGCAAGTTTTATGAAAATTGACAACTGGGCAAAAGACAGACATGCTGTTAGCCCCTCACTAATAGAGGCAATGGCAGTACTTTAAATAGCCTGGGAAAACCCAAGGAGCATTTGGAAGATCGACATATAGGAGACACAAGCAGGGATCTGAGATTGTTGTGATGATCTAGAGAGATGCTTAATGCTCTGAAGAACTGGGACAAAAAGGACAGGAATTTCCTGTAGCCTTATACAGTATGTTTGCAAAGCCAGATGCAACCAAAAGGCTGAAGGAAATGGGGAAAGGCCTGCACAACTACTACTTATTACATGACAGGGAATAAAAACTAGTTTAGCAGCTGTTTCTGAAGGGGTGAAGTGTACAAGGCTTTTGCAGTCTGCTCCAGTTTGTGTACTATAAGACTGTAACTCAGTTGGATTGATTCTTGTATGCATTTGAATATTGCCTTAAGTGATGATTGCTTTTATTTTTCATGACTTTGGTGACTGAGCAAAAAAGAAAGCTAACTGTTTGTTTCTTTTCTGCTTGTCATCTGTATAAGCACGAGCAGCTCAGCAGACAGCTACAACATTTGGTTGTATGCGCAAATCCATATTCCCAGCGTAAGTCCAAAAGAAGGTAAGGCTAGCAAGCGCTCTGGATGCTCATATGTGCCAGGCTGTGGTACTTCTGCAAGTACCACTGTGAGGCACTGGGGACAGAATGAGAGAGGGAGCTCAACACAAAATTCAAACTCACTTTTAGTTCGTTCATAAGCTAGAAGTTTGTGCTTCACCAACTCTCTCAAAATTTTATTACAGCCTCCATGTTTAAGGCTGGCAATGGAAGCAATTAAGCTAGCAGGAACTACTTCATGGTTCTTCATGCCCATTTCCACCTAAAAGAGTAAATAAAAATAGATTTGTTAGCTCCTCTGTTCAACAATGAAATAATATCAGATCCCACTTAAGACCAAAATCATTTTTCATGGATGCATTTTTTTTTTTTTATGACTTAACCAAACCTTTTAATATGCACCATGGCCCCTTGATATCCTTTGTGAAATTCAGCCTTGAAACTTCTACAGTACTGGCCAGAAGATGAATGGCTGATTACATTTCAGTGTCAGAAGTGGATGAAGGAACTGTTCTACATTTCTGAAATGAGACTCCTTTCTCATACTTACAGAGCCAAGTCTCAATTTGCTTTTCCACTAGGACTCCTGCTGTCAGTACAGTCAGACAGGCCAAGTGGTGCGGCTGGCACTTACCATGCAACTAACCAAGACAGCATGCCATGCACTGGTAAACCTTTGCTCACTCCTTGTTAGTCAGGGTGCCAAAAGCAATCAGCACGTGTGGAGAAACTGGTGACGACACCTTACTGGGCAGCCACCACCTGGGCAGCCCCAGCTACCGCCGCCCTGCTGTTAACGATCCCTCCGAAGTGGCCGGCTGAATGAAGAACGGCACGACCTGGGCCCTCCCCACCGGGAAACACCGACATTGGACCCTGGGAGAGGCAGCGAGAACAGAAGCAGGTCCCACTCCCCTGCAGCCTTTCTTCCGCTGCCGTCTGCGACACAACCAATCCAGTCTCCCACCTGTGCACGGAACGTGTCCGACCCCGCTTAGCCATGCGGAACTCCGTGCGTAGGGCTGGGCTAAGCAGGCCTCCCCCCCTCCCCCCACTCGCCTGTCCCCCCAGCCAGGCCTCCCCACGGGCTCACCGCTGTCAGGACCCTGAAGTGCTCCCTGGAGAGGTACCGAAGCATCACCACATTCAGCTTCCCCATGACCGCTGCAGCTGGTACACGCTAGCGGCGCGAAGAGCCCGCTTAGTCCGGAGAGGAGGACAACTAGGCCTCTCTACCCCTGCGGAAATGCGCCAGGACCACGGCACCACTCCGACGCATGCGCAGAGCTCTCGACACTGCCGCAGCAAGCTCCTCCCGGGCCGACGTTGCTGCGTGTTTGGGTCCTGTCAGCTGCGTACGCGCTCATATCCTTAGCCGGATCTTTATGTGCTTCATTCGTCACTGAGTCATTAGTGACTGAAAATCGAAACAGAACAAGCCTCTACTCCGAGACTGGCCTGACCTCTCTCCCTACTGCGAATGAGTTAGTTGGGTGGCGTATGCATCTGCCAAGACCGACTCCCTAGAAGAAACCACTCTTGAGACACGCAGGCAAAGCAACCAGCTCGTCCCACCGTTGCTCCGTTGGAGAGCGGACTATCGAGAGGCACGCCAATACCCCGCCCCGCCCCGCGCT
Organism: Gymnogyps californianus; assembly: GCF_018139145.2. Taxonomy (NCBI): domain Eukaryota; kingdom Metazoa; phylum Chordata; class Aves; order Accipitriformes; family Cathartidae; genus Gymnogyps; species Gymnogyps californianus. Next base: position 28,257,695 of record NC_059500.1, on the reverse strand, counting down.
CCTGTCTACCCCCAGGGCGGCCGGAAGCCTCGGCTGCAACTGCGCCTGCGCACAACCCGGGCACAGACGGGATGTGACGTACCTATGGACTAGGGAGTGCGGGAGGAAAGCTCTTTGTACGCCTGCGCGGTATCACCGTGCTTCTTTTGCGCGCCGAACGAATGGGGGCGGGGTTGGGTTCGAGGCTGCGGCCGGTGTGCTGTGGTCTGTTGCGCCCGTGGGCGGTGACGTGCAGCTCCTTCTGTGAATTCTTTTTTTTTAATCATACGTGATAGCAGGGCTGAAGGAAGTAGAAATATTAATGGGACAATCCCCCCCAAACAGATTCACTGGGGAAGTGGGGATGGTTCTTCCCTCCTCCCCCAACCCCTTTGAGGAAGAGGCGGTAGTCTGAACTCACGTTTACTAACTGGGAAAAGAAATGCTTTTACTGCTTTGTTAGTAATTCTTCTGTATTGTGTATAGACTGCAGTGGTGAGAGGTTAATTAATTTTATTCTGTAGCAGTAATGAAAAATTAAGACACCCTTTCCTCAATTGCTTTGTAATATAACTACTTGTGATGAAAATATTTCTGGTGAACTTTTGGTCTACTGTATTTTTAAGATTCTTTCTCAAGGTCCTTGAATGGTGAAAAGGGTATCTTTCTGTTGACTTAAACCAGTAAATCCTTTACACTTATTTTTTTCTAATTTTCAGAACTTAAACATTGCTATAAAATGTGCCCTGACCCCCCTTCCTTTTTTTTAATTTTTAAGCCTTTATGACATGGCAAGTCAGAAAGATGTTACTTACTAATCAAGTATCTTTGAGAAGAGTTTTCATGATAGCAAGATCTATGCATTTTTGTTTGTTTTTCTTGTAATAAGTTGCCAGCAGTACAGGCTGAAACCATATATAAAGATCTGAAATAATTTACATATGCAGAGCACTAGCCGGTGATGCAGTGCTCTCTGAGTAGTGAGGAAGATAGATTATGTGCAGGAATGGCATGTGCTGTGTTGAAATTCCGTACAGCAGTGGTGCATGCTGTCTAATAGGTAGGTCAGCCTCATCCCATGGGTATGTGCCTTCTACCAACCTCCTGATCGCTATTACCTTTATTGAAACCAGAGCCCTGTGATTCTAACTTTCTAATACAGTATCCTCATCTCTCTAACCTCCACAAGCCCCAGTTCCATATCCACACCTCTACTTCACTCGTGCTATCTGTACCTTTCAAAGTGTTATATTTTACCAAAGAGTAAGTAGTCATGCTGATCAGCTGCAGGTTTCAGGTACTTCTCAAGTAGACAGTTCACTGCTGCTCAACATCTAATTAGCACTGAAGCAGTTACTTTATAGCATATGATGGAGAGAGGTGGTGAATATTTAAAGTTGATCAGCTTTTGTTCTGTACTTGCATTGGAACAGAATTGTCCAGGGTAGTTGTACTTTTATTCATTCCACATCTCTTCTCGAAGACTTTTTGCTCCTTGTTATGTCTGTGTTGTTTGTCATTGTGCTACCTTGCTTGCAGGGGCTTGCCAGCGTGCAGGTGGGCAGAGCTGTCAGCTGTAAGGTGCCTAGTGCCTGACAGCGCTCAGGTAGTCAGGACTGCTTGATAGCATTGTATGCTACCTGAGATGGTGGCTCCAGACCACAAACTGCTGCTCTTGGGGGTGGTTGGGCTGTTGAAAGGAGGAGGCAAAACTGAACTCCTCCTGCGCCTCTGCAGGGTGGTATGGCAGAGATGTTCTTTTGTGGTTTCTCATGTAGGTTGTCCTGCTATAAGGAGTCTGTGGAGAGATAAACAGGAATAATATAATCTGCGTGTGGGACACCTAACCATTCTCAATGTTTTAAGTTAGCACTCAGTGAAACGCAGAGTGTAATTCAGATAAATTTAACTAAATTTGTTTCCTCAATATTAGTAGTACCTGTTCAGGAAAACATTGACAGAGGAGCATAAGAGGCTGTTGAAGGGTCTAGAGAGCAAGTCCTATGAGGAACGGCTGAGGGAACTGGGGTTGTTTAGTCTGGAGAAAGGAGGCTGAGGGGAGACCTTATCGCTCTCTACAACTACCTGAAAGGAGGTTGTAGGGAGGTGGGTGTTGTTCTCTTTTCCCAAGTAACAAGTGATAGGAAAGAGAGGAAATGGCCTCAAGTTGTGCCAGGGGCGGTTTAGATTGGATATTAGGAAAAATTTCCTCACTGAAAGGGTTATCAAGCACTGGAACAGGCTGCCCAGGGAAGTGTTTGAGTCACCATCCCTGGAGATATTTAAAAGATATGTAGACGTGGTGCTTAGGGACATGGTTTAGTGGTGGACTTGATAGTGTTAAGTTTACAGTTGGACTTGATGATCTTAAGGGTCTTTTCCAACCTAAACGATTCTATGATTTGTTGGCCAGTTAATGTATGTCAGTAATGCACTTGGCTTCAACGCGTAGGTTTTGGTTTTTTAGGTGGGGAGGGGCTGTGTGTTTTTGTTTTGGGTGTTTGTTTAATTAGTATTATTTTTATTTCTTCCATGTTCTCACATGACATGGTGAAGAACGGCATATCCTTAGTTGCTGTCTGGCATCTCTTCTGCAAGGTTTGCTGGCAAGCCTTGGAAGATGGTTTGCCAGCATAAAATCTTTATGCTAGAAACACCAGGACACGTGACTGTGAGTTGCCAAATGAGCTATCTCAAGGCGAAAAAAAGAAGACATTAACCCACTGTACAATTAGTTAATTTAGAGACTGGTTGTTTGAATATACTTCTATAATAATAATACTCCTATCCAGAACTTCATATTCACAGCCCTTAACAACGAATAGTAACTTTAAAAATTTTCCTCCAGTCTGTGTCTAGTATTGTTGAGATATGCGAGAAATAAAAGCAAAGGATGCTACTTAGTTAATGAGGCATGACCTTGAGAAGAGAAACAAGATGACACCGTAAGTCAGCCGGGTAAAGAAATACCAAGACAAGCACAAGGGCAACCAAAGAGCTACTTGAACTTTGAGTCAACTATCCTAATTAACATAATAGAAAACCTGCCCTTAGGTAGGGAGAGCCCCCTACCAACACAAACCCCTTCCTCACAGAACATGTGCAGTGAAAAAGGCGGACGCTGTGACTTTAAGTGGAAATGAGGCTTGCGAGAAACAATAGGAAAGAGGGTAACTAAGCGAAACTGTAAAAATACTGATAACTGTTGCTCGAAATGTATAAAATGCTTTACAGTGTGTTAACCAGGTGTGCTAGCTTTGTGGTGTTACCATCTAGCACCCATCTCTGTGCAGACATGAAATAAACAAATATCTCAACTCTGTATGTTAATCAGCTTTTTTGCACACCGGGTGAAAGAATCCTGATTTTTGGGACAACACCTTGAAAAGTTGAACTTGTAAACTGAGATGTTAAATTTTCAGTACAAACTGTTAAAAAAAGGAATCTTTCTTAAAAATCGCTTGTGAGCTTAAGGTCGTAACCATGAAAAAAGAATGTTGTCTAGAAGTCTGCACTGATGTAACAAAATCAATGAGGACTGTAAAAATATGGTTATTTTTGACTGGTCAGTATAGTTCTAAGGTCCTGTTGCCTTTATCATGAAGAATATACATAGCAAAATTGTGTTTTTGATATTTTTAAACTTTGACTCATATGTGTGTGTATAATGTGTATGAATGATCAGTGTGGAGACAGAAAAAAACTGGTATTTGTAAAACTTTCTAATGAATAGCAGGATATATGCCAGGTGTACAAATGCTGCACATTCCTTTCTGAAGGTAGTTTTATAAATCCCCAAAAGCTCTAGTTGAATGTAACGTTTGAACAGTGCAGTTCATATAGTAGACTCTTTCATAGCAGTTTTGAGTGATATAGCATAGTCATAGAACGACTGTTGTCAAGACAGATAGGAATGCTTATGAGTTTATTGCTGCAGGTGTCCCTTTTCAAATGAAAATTAGTAATAACTCTTTAGGGGATAGGTTGTGGTAGTGTTACAGTTTCTAGTTTAGGTAACTGCTAACGAGTCTGAATTACTAAAAAGAGAAAAACTGATTACTATATGTGTAAGAAGCCTACAGTGATTGTTTTATTTTACCTACCTGTTTATACCTGGAATTTCAGATCAGCATATGGCAGTTGTTAAGGAAGTGTTTGGTCACTTCATGAACCTTAGCTGGTGGTCAAACAGCTCACTTTGCATCAGAGTTGTAGCTCATCCAATATGTGTGAGGTCTAGCTGTGATCCATTCCCTCTTTATGGCTGCAAATAGCTTCCTGAAAGACTGTTAAAGCAGGGTTGTATATGTTCTCAGAGTAGATAATATGGGAACTTTTCAATTCTAATTAATTGACATAGAATGTTTAACACACTTAAATCTTTCCCAGAATAGCTATTTAGTCAGCTATTCAGACTCTTTATTGTTAAAAACTGCAGGGCTCACAAAGCACACCATTATTTTAATGCTTATGGCAAGTAGTGTGTGAAGCTTAGTGCTCATGAAGTATATTAGTGAGGGTTTCTTTCCACATGAGTGCAAGCTTCCCGCCTCTGCCTTATTATGGTGATACTGATCTAAGTAGCAGGGATAAGCTTAAAGTCTGAAAGCTTGGCTCATTTTCTGAGCTAGTTTCTGGTGTTTGCTGAGAGACTTCCAACAAAAGTCTTACATACAATAGTATGTTTAGACTGTTAAAATGCAGTCTCACTCTTGAAGGTAACGGCCCCTTTGTGGAGCTTACTGCAGATTGAATGGTGCTAACTTAAGGTGTGTAGCAGTCAGAGCTAGGTACAAGTTGATGCCATCCAGTAAAATTGTATGTATGTCATTGACTGTTTTCTAAGTAGTTTCTAATGGTTCTGTAAGCAAAATGCTCGAATCATCTGATGGTTTGTATACTTCTTTAGGAGGGTAGTAATTTTTCTTTGTCATTGAAATCACTGCTGCTTAGCTTTCTAAAAAGGAAGGAGCATTTTCTGGATTTGAATTGCTGTCCTGTAGTAGACATGGGTGCAGGAGGACTTAGTCTGTCAAACTCCTTTGTTGAGAGCTCTGATGTATGAATTACAGGGGAAAGATTGGAATAAGCCTCAATACTGCTTTCCTTGTTTGATCAAAATGAGGGGAGAATTTCAAGCTAGTGTATTTTTGTTCAGATTTGGAATAAAACCAGGGGAAATAAGGGAGTAGAGCTCTAACCTGGACATGGGAAGGTGGTAGGCTGTTATGGAGTGAGAACTCCACAAACCTTATTATGAAACCTTAAACTAAGAGCTGTTATTCTCTGTTTGCAGGTTCCCTGCCTGCCCACCAATTAGGTTGTTAAAGGTTGGATGAAAGCCTTAAAATGAGTTCCCTTCTAGACCCTAAGTCTACCCTAAGTAGACTTCCAGATAGGCAGTATGTAATCTCAGAGGAGCCTAGCAGTGTATTTCTGAAGCAGCAAGGACTTATTTGACAGAAACTGGTTTCATTTGTTACTTAAGTTATGCTCTGTTGACTACATATCCTGGACTCTAAACCTGTACAGATAGTCTCTGCTTGAACACTTTTTCCATCAGGGAATAACAATCAATCTATGCTGTCATAATTGCCAGTTTTCATCTTCCCTGACGGTTCATGCTGACTGTGGCTTGTATTTTAGTTTCCTAATTTATTCCCTGCTGTTTTTGTGCAATCTCATTAATATATGTAGAAGATAACGCATAATACTTGGGCTGCATCTACAAACACCAACCAGGTTGCTTTAAGAAAGAATGAGTGCAGGGAAAACACACTTTATTGTCTTAATGAAGAATAATAAGACTTTAAATACATCAAAACACTTAATAATATTAGGAAAAGTGGTAGATTGCAAAAGCTCCTATGAATCTCTCTCTTTGCCAATCCATTTTTATAACAAGTAATTTGAGATCCAGAGCTATCCTCCTCACTTCCTCTTCTTTAATCAGCATTACAATACTTTCTTAGTCTTTAGGGGCCTATGATAATGCTAAACCATCATAAAGTAAAAGAAGAAAAATCTGTTTTGCAGCTATAGTGAGAATCATTTGGAGACTTAATGGCTCTTATATTTATTTAAAAACCTAACAATTTGCGTGGCCAGAATCATAGTGCTTATTTCTCAAGAGAATGTTGATTATATTTTTTTTTTCCTAAAGAACTAGTTATTGACTAAGGCTACTGGATAGATAACCAGCAGTATTTAAAACAAAACAAAACACAACACCCTTTGCAGGCAGGTAATGAGGTTTTTGTGGATAGTTAGCAATTAGGTCAGAACAATGAAAAAGTCAGCTCTATCATACAGTTTTATTTGTAGAAGTACAGTTTTGGCTTGTTCATTTCCAACACTGAAAACATAACCTTTCATCTAGTTATCCTAAAAAATGTCAGAGTTTTTAGGTAGGGGTTAGGCACACGGCAGCTGTCTGGGTTGCACAGGAAATTTATAGGTTAAAGTCCAGATTCTGGCTACTGTCCTATGCACTTGATTATTTTTCCTTTTTGTATGTCTTCTATGTTCATTTTATAAGTACTAAATTATGAGTTCTTTGTGTTTGTGGTAAATAAATAGTATGCTGAAAATTTGTTCCTGTGTTGCTTAATTCTACAGATATTTTCCTTACTCCAGCCTGTATACAGAATAGGCTTTAAATAAGCATAGCAACATATTTTGGATACTTTAGAGGCATGCTGGCTTTCATAAAAAATTACAATGATTTTCACCTTGAATATTCTTTCCTTTATTTCCAGTGATGGGTGGGGGAAGTGAAAGGAATTTTTCCTTGCCCTTCAATAGTAGTAGGTTATATTCAGAGTCCAAATCTTTATTATCATTACTTTTTTTCCAGATTTTAGGCAAAAATAGCATAAGTATAGTTATGGAGTCATAATCCTTCAGCATTTATTTTGTGAAGGTGTGATGCCAACTTTAAGCTCCCTTGGATTCTATATCTTTATCTTAGGGTAGTGTTTTGCTAACAGTTAAAAAAAGTGCCTACTATTCTCATTTTCAATGCTTTCTACAGTGTATAGAATGTTAAAAATGGTAGAAGGCCATCTATTAAAATACGAAGTGAAATGCAAATATTACAAAATTGATGTAACAGCTCAGATGTATTTAATTTTCCTAATAATTGTTTTTATCAGCTGAAGTAATTTTAAATTATTTTCCCTCAGAATACTGTCTATGGAAGTTTTTGTTGCATGATGTCCCCAAACTGTGTGTATCTACCAGAATTATTATGCAAATTATTCCAAAGCAGTATGTGAACAGTGTGCGTTCACTGCTTGATGCATGGCATTGAGCTGGGAGGCCCAAGCTGTAGCTGGTGTTGCTAATTGCAGAGCTCAAGTAAACTGAAGCGTGGGAAAGCAACTGTTAAGAACTTAGTGGTTTGGAGTGCAATCCCATTCTGACAGATCCTAGAAGCCTTTTTAAGTGAGTTGCATTGAGGGCTTTAGCACAGGGTCAGGGCCTTAGTTGCTTGTGGCCCTGAAGTCACCTAAGTCACATAAGCAGTTTGTTCCCTTTTTCCTTTGTTTTAACTAGATTTGTGGAGTTTCTGGTTTGTATCAAGGAATTTGGATGCTATTTCACAAGATCATCCTCTTTCCTTCTGTGGTTCCCTTTGATTTCCCTGCACACCTTTCAGCTTCTGTGGCAATGAAATAAGAATATTACAGCTTGGTTTAATATACAGACCCTGAAGGTTTCATCTTCAGATCTTACCTTGCTCAAAGTAAGAAGTAGTAATATAAGGTCAGGTAACAAGGCTGTTGTAGTAAAAAATATACACAAAGGCTGAATCAGAGGCTGAATCCAGGTTGCTAAGGCAGCCCAGTTTTATTTTAGTTTTTAGCTTCGCATGACTTACTGCAGCAGAGTTTAAATATAATTTTTAAATTAATTGTGTGTATGTTATTTATAATGAGGTAGATGTGTAGAATCACAAAGTAGAGTGGAATAGGGGCATACAAGTTGCCAGTGGATCTCAGTGTCACTACCAAATGGAAAAGTGAAATGCAAATATTATTCTTGGTGCCTGAACTAGACACCGAAGCTCCCTGTGAAGTTGACAGAGCCTCCAAATCATTGAAATCCTCCATACCAAGAGTCCATCCAAACTAATTTTCATTTTTTTTCAGCTAATGCAACTCAGTTATTTTCATAATATTTCTTATTATGAACAAGTAAAGAGTCTCAGAAATGCAATGCAGTTCCAGGCCTTGTTGGGATTGGCATTTAGTCGTTGGAAAATGTAGCTATCTCTGTTTTTCCTTATTCCCATTATTGTCTCCCCCAATCTTGTACCTGTTTCATCCTACCTTGCTTGTATCTTTCCCTGACCCTGGCTTAATCCTTGGTTCTTTCTTTCATTATCTTCACCACACACGCTCTGAGGTTCCTTATTCCTGATGCTGACTGATGAGGACCTCCATCATACAAATCTCTCTCTTCTCCCCCTGTACTGCTGGAGCACAACATGGAGACTGCTGATATGCTGGAGAGAAGTAATTTCTTCAGAGTTTTGGTGTCATCATGGTTGTCTCCTGAGAGAGCAGCTGTCAGGTGTGTTGGCAGCCCAGTCCCCATGGGTTGGAGGATAGTCACTGAAGATGGAGTGAAATAGAGTACTTTAAAAATGTTAATTTGTAAGAAACTTCAGCTGAATCTGTAGAAACTTTTTTTTAACCAGTTCTTACCACTCTGCCCAAATTGGTTTGAATTTTTCCAGACATTAAAATGACACATTTTTAGGGTTTTCATCCTTTCCACTTTTCCTTCATTTCCTACCCCCCAGCTTTTAAGCTCTCTTCAAATCATGGGGGTGCCTATGGCTCATTGAATTATTGTTAAGAATTATTAAAGACTAGCAAGACAGTATTTTCTACTAACCACATTTGTGAAAATAGCTGAGTTACATTAGCTGAAAACCAAATGAAAATTAGTTTGGGTAGACTCTTGGCATGGAGAATTTCAGTGATCTGCTGGCTCTGTTGACTTCACAGGGAGCTTCGGTGTCTCGTTCAGGCACCAGGCTTAAACATTTTCAGTAGGTGGCATGAATATATCTGTGCATTGTATAGGACCCTAATTACTTATTTAGTGAGTGGGTAATTAGACAATGTGTAGGTACATGTAAATTATCTTCTTCAGAAACTTTATATAAAAATTGTCTTTTATTCTTCTTCGTAGAAGAGGGATAAGTGTCTTTCATATCAGATCCTCCACCAGTTTGAAACAGAAATGGGAAATTCAAGATAACTGCATAACTAGTTTTGACTAGCAAAATTAGTTTTGTTTCCCTTTTTACAATTTCTAGACAAACTGTTACCATGGAATTGGTACTTAAACTGCTCTGATGAGATATCAGTGATTAATTAGTTATGAAACAGTTTGCTATTCCAGTATGTTTACTGGGCTTTTGAAACATTCACTTTTTTTGGGGGGGGGATAAAACTAATTTTTAGCATCTTCTTTCTGTGAGAATTCTTGCAATTATGCGTTCAGACTGCTTTCTGTTACTTCGTTTAACTGATCCTCTTCTGCATTGCTACAGACCTGAATGTACACACAGTTATGTAAGGAGTTATAATTAAGATCTGAGAAGCATCAACTTGTTAGACCATGCAAATATGACTGTAGGCTCTCATATCCATTTGCTTTTCGTTACTTTGTTATGAAGCTTATTGTAGACAGTTTTATTTCAGTTGACTTCTTAAAACAATTTTTAAGCAACTTCTTACAGAAAGAATAAACTACTCTACTAAATTGATTTGCTCTCAAGTGAACTGGCAATAAAATTTTTTGTTAAACAAATACAACTTTATATGTAAGCAAATCCATCTTTTACCTTAAAATTCTTCAAAACTGGCTAGGTACTCTACAGGAATCTCTTCCTTCAGCTACAGCTTTAAGAACACTATCTTTCTCCTGCCAGGGATATTGCAGTTAATAAGTATTTTGCATACTGTAGGGCGGCTCACTTTTTTTTTTAATGACTAAACTGATTTAAAAACAAAACAAAAAAAACCCCAAACCGCAAACAACTACTAAGTCAGTCAGTCATTCTATAACAGATAGCTTCTGGCTTAGTCTGAAGTATGACAAGTGAGTTTTGAATCTGCAACACTATAGGAGTATGTATATGCAAGGAAGAGATAATACTGGAATTTAAACCTTTTGAAAGTAGTTTGCTTCCCCATTCAAAATGAAAGGCCGGATTAAGTTTCTCATTTGAGGAAATAAAGCTTATAGAAAGTTTAATATCTCAAGTATGCAGATTGTTCTTAAAAAATAGATGAAAAAGAAGATACAGTGGTCTTGCTACAGGAATGGTAAATTAGAAATTTTATAGCAACTTCTGATCAAAATTCTGAATATAAAACTGTGTGTGTCTTTTTAAAATAAATTTCAGAAAGTTATTGAAATATCTGAGACCGTTCTAAGCTTCTTGTTTTATTACTGTACTTCAATTTGTGGCGCTATTGGAAAACCAAAATAAGAATTACTTGTGGGAGGGAAGAAGCAGCATTTTTCACAGGAAGCCATTTGATTTTTGGACAAGATACAAGCTTTATGTTTTGGTCAGTTTGCTTCTTTATATTTTACTGTCCTTTAAATCCACTGCTTTTAAAGTAGAAGTATATAATTTTTGACCTAGTTTTTAGTTCTGTCTGGATCAGGTGTAAAGTGTCTTCTCACTCAGGGAAATCAAGGTGCTTAGCTCTCTAAAACATAAACACTGTATGCTCATGATTGAATGAAGCACAAGTGTGAACAAAATATCTTTATAAATGCAGTCTTTGCTTCACTGGGAGAGTCTGGAAATGTATTTGATAAATTTTGCAGTTCTGGGCAGAGTGTAAATGAGACTTTCTGGTGCTGCAGTATATTTTTTCTGGCTCTGCTGTGTTCTGTGTTCTGGCCAGCTAGTCATGTATTAGTTCTTTCACTGAAAGAAAAACTACTGAGTACAGTCTTCTGATTTTAATAAAACACTCCAAATAGTTTTGTGTAAGGTATATTTACAACAAGGAGGTGTCTGGGACAGTAGCAAGTTAGGTACTCATAGAAAAAATGCTAAAATGTATTTTGGGGAAATTAGAGGATGGTTTTGCTCTTAGCTGAGGAAGACATTCTCAGTGATTTGAAAAGTGTAAGGAATGGTGTGCATGTTGGAGACAGCTGTAACTGCTCCATCCCCAAAGATTCAAAAATCAAGGGTCAGATCTCTCCACAGAGCTGGAAACGTAAAGGTCAAATATTACATCTTTAAATGTATTTCCTATGCTGAAGTATGTCACTTGTACTCCCCCAGTGATGAGTTTGGTCCTTACTGTCAGATCTTGCCTTTGCATTGCTTCTGTTCTTCAGGAAGTGTCTGAGATTTTTTACCCCTGATGTGTCTTTTTTCTTTCTCGGTTTGTGGAAACAACTCCAGAGTTTTTTCAGTACTTGTTCTGTGTTCCCAAGTCTGTTTTATGTGGACATGGAAGCTGTGAAGCCGGCGAGAAAGCTTTCTCAGGGAGTTGTTGGAACAAATCACCTTCTCTTCCTGTGAGGATGGTGTCACAGCGGGGACTGAAAATAATACTGTTTGTTCCCTGCAGCTCTTTTTAAACTGCTGCACTTCTGTGGGAGGTGGATCAGTGGGGAAGGCAGCAAATTAAAGCCTTTTACATAGGTGGAAATAAAGCTAGTGCTAAAGCTGGAGCTTCTTGCACTTTTGCAAAGTTGTCTTTGTTTTTGGCCATGCATTTGTGGCTTCAGGATTTTTGACTGTACTGAGACAGCAGCCCAAGCCTTTTGCTCCTTCTGAATAGAACACAATCTATATTTCCAGTGAGATGGAGCTTTTCAACAGATGAAACAGAGCAACTGAGAGCTCTTCCTTACTCAAGTTTCAGGATGACTTTATTTGTTACCCTCTGACTATTGGAGTTCAAAAAGAAATTTTGCTTGGTACTAAGTACCTATCACAGAGTTTATTGTGTTTTCCTGTTTACAGAGACAGGGTACTTGACTAAGTGAATTAATGTTATGAGGGTAATTCCCCTTTAAAATATCCGTTTACTTCACCTGCTCTAGATGGTCTTCCTTCTACCCCGGTCTCTGCCTTTCTAGTTCAGTTCTGTCTTGACTGCAAAGATAGTAGCCATATGGAGCTTTGGTTCTTATTCCCTTAGGTTGGGTAATTTATGGTTCTTGGAGTAAGCTGGGAACAAGTTAATTCTGTGAGAAGTTAAGACTGAAATTGACTGCTAGTTCAAGTAAGACTGGGCAAAGCTTGTTTCAGATGCAACTAACTGTATTTATTTATATTTACTATGATTTGTGGTGACACGGCTTAGCTTTAATTTTTGACAGTAGCAAATTCTTCTGCCATGTGATGTTCTTTGCTTAAATTGAGGTGGTGGTCACTGACAACTAATCTTTTTGTGGCAGCATGTGGTCAAGTGATTAATCACCTTCTTAAACAATATTCTTAACTAATGGTATTCTTTCTTACAGTGAGAACAATTTGGAAATTATTTGCCTTGTCTGCATTTTCTTAACGTAATCGGCATCCTGCCTAGTTTTTGAAGAATCTGTGTAAAGGGCTTTCCTGTCTCCATGTCTTTTAAAAATGCTGTTACATCTTTAATAACAGTTGCAAAAGTTTGAATCGCTATGCATTAAAGTTGTATTCTGGTTCTCATCTGCTGTCTTTAGGAGTTACACTTGGATGGATAGAATGATTTTTACTATCACTTTGTAAATTTAAACAGTCAGCATTATGACCTAGAAACTTTTTTTTAATTACAAAGCTTGTGGTTAAAGCATTTTTTTAATTCTTTGTAGAAAATTCTTTAGCCATTTTGGCCTCCTTTATACATTGGTCCAAAGAACTCTTCACCTTGGAGAGTGATTTCTCTTACTAATCAAAACGTCCTTGTTTAGTATGTTCTAAGACAAAAGAGAGTTAAGACTGTATGTTAGTTTGTACTACTGGACGATTGACTTTTGATTAAGGCTTAACAGCTGCTGATGCTCTTGTCTGACCATATGTTGTGGTTTAACCCCAGCCAGCAACTAAGCCCCACTCAGCTGCTTCCCCCTCCCTGCTCCCAGTGGGGTGGGGAGGAGGATCGGGGAAAAAAAAAGTAAAACTCGTGGGTTGAGATAAGAGCAGTTTAATAACTAAAGTAAAATAAAATATAATACTAACTACTACTACTACTATAAAAATAATTGTAATGAAAAGGAATATAACAAAACAAAAAAAAGAAATAACACCCAGGAAAAGACAAGCGGTGCACAATGCAGTTGCTCACCAGCTGCTGACCGATGCCTCATCGGAGGCCAACTCCTCCCCATTTATATACTGAGCATGACGTTCTATAGTATGGAATATCCCTTTGGCTAGTTCAGGTCAGCTGACCTGGCTATTGCTCCCTCCCAGCTTCTTGCACACCTGCTTGCTGGCAGAGCATGGGAAACTGAAAAGTCCTTGACTTAAGATAAGCGCTACTTAGCAACAACTAAAACATCAGCGTGTTATCAACATTATTCTCACACTAAATCCAAAACACAGCACTGTACCAGCTACTAAGAAGAAAATTAACACTATCCCAGCTGAAACCAGGACACCATATAATATATATTTATTAGGCAGGGGCCAAAAAACTTGAGTAATATGGAAGTAGCAGCTCTGGAAAGTCATTTGCCTCTAAATGTTTGCTTTCGGTGGCTTCTGATCTGTATACAGTTACTCCACCTAATTTGGAGGGTTTGTGGTCAGTGGCAATTTTGTATGGCCTCCAGAAAAATATATTCAGGTAGAGAAATGGGTTACATAACTAGCTCAACAGAGAAAGATGCAATGTTTCTGTGATTGCTGATGGTTTATTGCTATTAGTTGCATTTGACATTGATAAGTTGAGGATGGTATGTTTTCCAGAATAGTGAGTTTTGTTACGACTTTTTTGTCACTAAAGATTATAGTTGCACAGTAATCAGTTTGATCATATTGCAATCAGTAAGGACTTTTCGTTAAAATAGCAAACTTGTTTTATATAAGACTGTCCTGGTTTCGTCTGGGATAGAGTTAGTTTTCTTCCTAGTAGCTGGTATAGTGCAGTGTTTTGGATTTAGTAGGAAAATAATGTTGATAACACACTGATGTTTTTAGCTGTTGCTAAGTAGTGTTTATACTAAGTCAAGGATTTTTCAGCTTCTCATGGCCAGCCAGCAAGAAGGCTGGAGGGGCACAAGAAGCTGGGAGGGGACACAGCCAGGACAGCTGACCCAAACTGGCCAAAGGAATATTGCATACCATATGATGTCATGCCCAGTATATAAACTGGGGTGAGTTGGCTGGGAGGGGCGATCGCTGCTCGGGAACTAACTGGGCATTGGTCGGCAAGTGGTGAGCAATTGCATTGTGCATCACTTGTTTTGTATATTCCAATTCTTTTAGTATTATTATTGTCATTTTATTATTATCATTATTATTATCATTTTTTTCCTTCCTTTCTGTGCTATTAAACTGTCTTTATCTCAACCCACGGGTTTTGTTTTTTTTTCCTGATTCTCTCCCCCATCCAGCTGGGTGGGGGGAGTGAGCGAGCAGCTGTGTGGTGCTTAATTGCCAGCTGGGGCTAAACCACGACAAAGACTATTCATTCTTCACTATTTGAAGGTTATAGTTTACAGCACAGGCTTGTTACATGTGTATTTAAGGGTAACTAGCTAGTGTTTGAGGGTTGTTTTTTATACCTTTAGCATTAATCTCGTAGTTACATTAAGTCCCTGGATATCAACTGGATTCTTTGCTGTAGCATCAGTATTTTACTTTTCATGTTATCTGCTGTAAGAAGGAAAGTCAAGGTTATGTGTGTCTGTATATACTCATATACCTATATATTTGTACACATGCTCTGCAAAGCTGTTTTCCTTGAAGTGTCACTGGAGACAAATGGGAAAGTGAGATATGGTGTAGAGATAATATGTATTAATGTTTGATATATGTCTTTTAATTCCAGGCAATGTATACAAAAATATGAATGAAATATAATGTTATAAACAATGATCTGTAGTATATACCCTTTATAAGAAAAGGTACATGCTACAGCTAAAATGGAAAACATTTTTATGCAAACTTTTATGAGTGTCATAATTCTAAACCTTAAGCTCTTAGGCATACTAGTAACCATAAAGCATGTTTATACAAGTTCAGGAGCTTTCCTCTTCTATAATTGTAAGTTTATCCGTTTTAAAGAATCTTAAAAACAGAACTTTGCATTTAGGTATCTCTGTTTATTAGTGTTCAGTGAAAAGTCCTGTTCGCAACCTGAGAGGAACTTGTAAAGAACTTGGAAAAATTACATTCAGGTAGATATAAACTGATAAATTTGCTTTTTACAGTAAAGGCGATTTTGAAATTTGTTATTAAGTGGCATACATAAATAACATTAGTTTTTTTAAATGTATGTATTCATTTGGTCTATATTTGAGCAAACTGATACGCTATCATTTTCACACTCTAAAATACTGTGATTTGGTTGCATGCACATAGGACTCACATTAGTCATAACAGGAGAAGCATGGTAAATAAATGTCACAATTTGGTTTACTTTGCGTAGAGTAACTAAACAGTTAGGTCAGAAGTGTACAGCCACCTGCAGATACGTATACCTGCAGAAGTAATGAGCTTGTATTTGGAGAAGTTGTTCACAAAAGCATTTAAAAATGTATTGGCTGAATTTTCAAGGTTGAAAGCACCACACTGCTGAGGTAATTTAAGGAAGAAAAACCCAACCCAAAAAGCACAAAACCCCCTTTTTAAAATCCACATAGTATATAATAGTGGAACTTCAGTGCTCAAGGTATTCCAGAACTTTTTTATCTTAATACGTATCAATTCTTTGGCATTCTCATTTTAAAGTTGTGAGGGACAGGAGAGACGTACCCAATAACCTTCAAATTGGTGCAGTTCTGATGGAAACATTCCTAAAAATTATTGAATTTTCTATTAATATAACTTGTAATCGTTCTGCTATAGAGGAAAATGATGGGAATAAATAGATTTCAGAATCAGGTTTGCATGATGAATTAGTAGCTGACTATCTTTCTAAATTCAGAGAAGTGATATTCTTTACAGCTTAGCTGAAGAAGCGAGGATATTACAGTGTGTGTCTAGATAACTTGTGCCCCCCCTCCATTTACTTGAAAGAGAAATAAAAATTTTATCCAAACAAACAGTTGTTTGCAAGTCAGTTATTATTTACCTATTGAACAGGTAAGCTTGAGTAGAAAATGCAAGTACACCCTAAATATACCTCTGTACCCTCTTGGTGGGGACCTTTCCAAGGAATGATAGGATAGTTAATTCTCAGCAGCATTGATTCTACAAACAAATATGCTATCAGTCCTGATAATATGCATATAAACTTGTTATAAAACATATAACTCCATATAAACAAAACTGGTTGATGGATATTGTAATGCTCTCTCTTGTGAATTGATCTGTGCATTTGTTTAAAATTGCTTTATGTTTAAGCATTTAATAGGATTCATAGGTTCATGCTTTTTTTTTCTGTATAATGTCTTAAATCTGTGTGTCAGAGGTCTTAGTGGCAACAGAAGTAATCTTATGGGAGGCAGTTCTAGACCTGTTCTGTAATACCTGCTGTCAAACTGAGAAAAGCTGTTGAATTTCGTGTTACTCAATTGTTCAGATTTCTTTTGCTCTTGTATATAGTTCTGAAGTTGAAAACAAACCTGAATTTAGATTTGTTCCTCTTCCTTTACATGGGAAAGTTGTGTTTTGTTGTTTGTTTCTTTGGGGTTTTTTTAATATATATATTAGAGTAGATTAACTGGCCTTGCTGACATGGCCGTTTTCTCACCCATCTTCTCCTTTTTCATTGATGTACAGTCACATGTTCCCTTTTGTTTTTCCTATATCTGTGTAGGAGGTCAAGATAGTTTTTAAAAATGAGAATATGATATGAGCATCTGAAAAATGCTTTCTCTTCCTTATACAATCCCTCTTGCAGTGTGTTACAAAAACATTTATAATCTTGTATCTTTAGTACCACAGGGACTTGAGGTACTTAGGTCAAAAAGATAAAAGGGAAAAATGTATTTCATATTCTTTGCTGAAAAGCACTGTTAGAAGGCACCAAGCAGAGAGTTGCAGTAGATTAGTCAGAGCAGCAGTTGCAGTTGCTGGATATAATCATCCAAACTGTCTAAAGTGATTTCACTTAACCTGGGCTATCCTTAGAGTCTTTTTTTAATATTAGTGTTTAGGAAATTGTCGTGTTTCCTTCCATTTCTGACAGTCCTCTGGCTGGACAGGTGATTTTTTGAATCCGAATTTATGATGTGGATTAATTTTGTAAGAGCATTACTGCAACAAAGCATTGCAGTGTTTTTCCCCTTTTGGTCAACTGAATGCCTTCCCAGATTTTATGCAGAAAGAAGTGTTTGCCTCTGTCAAATTTTTGTTTGCCTCTGTCAAAGCTTGTTTCCCTCCCTGTCCCTTTGACCTTTGTTGTATGTGACTAATATGTTAAGTATGTTAAAACCCTTCAAAACAGCCTGTAAAGCCAGTCTAAATTAAACAGTGCATGTTGTACTTGAAAAAGATAGCATTTTTTGTTAGCAATAAAATGTCATTTGTATGTTTTGCCTGTTTTGGTAGGGGGTCTAGAAACCAGGGAAGATCTTGAATGGTAACTTTTGTATTTCTTGTAATCAGCTGAAGATAAAAGGGTGTATTGGGTCTAGCTGAGATGGAGTTAATTTTCCCCACAGCAGCCCTCGTAGTGCTGTGCTCTGTATTGGTAGCTAGAACAGTGTTGATAACACTGTTTTGATAACAGTGTTTTTGATAACAGTGTTTTGGCTACTGCTGAGCAGTGCTCCCACAGCATCAAGGCTGTCTCTCCAACATTGCCCCCCACCAGTAGGCTGGGGGTGGGCAAGATCTTGGGAGGGGACATAGCCAGGACAGCTGACCCGAACTGACCAAAGGGATATTCCATACCATATGACGTCTGCTCAGTATAAAATCTAGGGGGAGGAGGAGGAAGTGGGGGGGCATTCGTTTGTTTACGTTTGTCTTCCGGAGCAACCACTATGCGTACTGAAACCCTGCTTCCCGGGAAGTGGCCGAACATCGCCTGCTGATGGGAAGTAGAGAATAAAATCTTTTGTTTTCCTTTGCTTTCGTGCGCGACCTTTGCTTCTGCTTTATTAAACTGCCCTTATCTCGACCTACGAGCCTTTTGTTTTATTTTCTCCCCCTGTCCAGTTGTGGAGGGGGAGTGATAGAGCGGCTTTGGTGGGCACCTGGCATCCGACCAGGGTCAACCCACCACAAAGGGCATTTGGAGAATAAGGCCTAGGCCTTACTTTGCTGTAACACTCTTGTTTCCAGAAAATAATAGATTTCCTCTAGAGGGCAATGCTTCCCTTCTGTCTTGAAAGAGGATAGGAAAATATGATTTTAGAAGTGGGTAAGGAATTGCTTTCAATGCTGTGTCTGTCTCTTGAGTATTGCTTTTGGTTCATGGACTTAGGCAAGAGAGCTTTTTGAAAGCCAAGTACCTAAAAACCTTTGAAAGCCAAAGTTTGTTGTAACTCTAGACATTATTTTAAAGTATGCATCTGTCTGGGCGAAATGACGGTTTTTAGATACCTCCATCTCACAGCTGTCAGTAAATAGTTCAGGGAAGCTCTGTAACTCAAAATATGCTGGTCATGGTCTTTGATCACTCCTCCTTGCTTCTTTTTCTTGGCCTTGAAAAGAACAGAGTGCCTGTAGAAATCTGTATGCGTAGGTTCACTTGGGGGCTGGAGGCAGTTACAATGCTTTTCTGCTGCCATTGAAATCAGGAGCCCAGATTTTCTACAGTTATTTAACTGATCCACCCTAGTGATTGGTGTCCTGCTGGTATGCAGGATATTCGTGCCTATTGTGGCATGACATTCCCCATGTGTTATTCCCTCTTAGTTCTCCTTGTGGTTGAATGTGGTCTACAATGGATTCGTAGTAGTTGGTGTCCTGGCCAAAAATACGACCAAATTTGACCTGGCCAAAAGTATTTCTAAAGGCACATGTGATGTGTTTCATTTATGGTCTCTTGAGTTAGTTTCTGAGCAGGTTGAATAGGTCAGACCCTGTACAGACTTTTTGCTGTTGCTTTTTTCTGTAAATGTAGTTCTATTCAACCTGACAGGTAAGATACCTGTATTCCTTGATGTGAACAAACCCAACTTTAATTTCAATGATTCTTCAGACAGTTTCTCACAGGGAGCAATATATGCTTTCCTTTTGGTAACAATGCAAACTAAAGGGATCAGTTAGAATAGGACATACTTTCAATATTTTTTTTTCCAGATTTTTTAATGAATCTACTGGCATGCTAGAGTAGCAAGTTATCAGAAGCATCCAGGTTGTAGATCACTACTGCTATTTCATATTGCATTTCAATCTAATTTTCTTCTTCTTCCTTCAAATCTTTCATGCTTCCAAAAATATTTAATGACAAAAGAAAACAAATAGCAGTCAGGTGGAAGAAAATGAGGAAGTAATGAAATTGTATTTGGGTTGTGATTGCAGCCATACGTATCCAATGTTTACTTCCAAACTTTCCTACTACTACTTTTGACTACTCCTGTCAAAGTACAGATTGCTGCAAATAATGCTAGAGTACAGATTAATGTTACATTTGACTAGAGTGGAAAAGAGGGGTCATCCTGAATGTGCTGTTTTCTTTAATTTTCCAAGTTTTCTTACCTGTAAACTGGCATAGTCATGCTGTATCTAATAGTTACTGTTTAGGCAAAATTTTCATTAATTTCACTGGGATTTCAGGTTTGGGCTGGCAATCTGATAAGCAAGTTGCTTTTTTAGAATCCTGTGGACCATTCTTGCATGTTGAAATTGATCCTTGTGTTTGCAGGCTCCTTCTGTCCGCTGTAACACACTAGTTTTCTCAGTGTTTTACTTGTTTTTTTTTTTAACGGAAGAGTCATGGGGCTTTTTATAATGTGCAGCTGTATGAGTAGTATGGAAGGTTCTTTGAAGCCTTTTAGTCTTGATGGTTGTTACCTTCCTGCTTGTTACAGTTCGAGTCTAAATTCTGATGCGTGCTGTTCCTTCTAGAACTGCTGTGGTTTGTTATTTTCTCATTTTATTTAATATTGTTTTTAAGGGGGTGAGGTTTTCAAAAGGCAGCAATACTAATAAGATGACCTACTGCCACTGCTAATGTAGTTCCCCTTGACTACATGCTTTTGCCAGTTTCCTCTGTTCTAATGGTGTGCCAGTTCAGCTCTCTGGGCTGGTGGAGAACTGGGTTAGCAGTGCTGGAGGGGGAAAAGGGCTTCCTTGTGTGTGTTTAACAACAATTCAACCAGGGAACAAGAGCAGCCTGAGGAAGAGCTGAGGCCATGCAGCCGAGCAGGGAATGAGGAGGGGACTATTTGCCTTTTGCAAGAGCAAGGGGGAGTGGGTGTTTTCATCTGTTTCATGAAATCTTACCCTAAACGAGCCTTGGGGCTCTGTTCCCTGTGACACCTCTCCAGCTCCTTTCCCTTGAAGTGCTTGTTTGGTGTCTTTGGCCATAACAAGTCCACACTTAATAAAAATACCAAGATTTGCTGGATTTAAGTACTTTGTGCCTACATACCTCTCTTATAGAGAGATGTCTGTGCGAGTATCTTGCTGTTGGATCAGTAAACTAATTGAAATGTGTGTGGATGGTAACATTTGAATTGATTACTTTGCTTGGGTTTTTGTGGTGTTTTTTTAATACAATTAGTAAAATACATTCCCTCAGTGTAATAACATTTCTGAGAAAGGTATTTGTAGGATTTGTTTATGCATTGTAAGTTTTATTCTTAGTTCCACTCCGCATGGATTTGGAGGAAAGAAGAGCAGTATTATAAGCATATTTTTGTCCTCAGTTCTAATGATGCTCTTCTGGCTCTGTGGTGTTATTTCCTTAGACACTCCATGTACTATTGCAACTAAGGTAAAATTTTTTTTTATATTAAAGTATCATTCATGATACACTTTTTTTTTTTTTAATATCCTAATTATTTTAGAATACAGTTATAGTAATATCGCTGATAAGAGAAACATAGTAGACTTTTAGGCTAATAAGAAAATCAGTTTTAAAAAAAAGGCAGAAAACTATTGGTTATCAGAAGCCAGTTTGAAATTGTGTTTGTTTTTTCATAAATCAATAATTTTCTTATGTCTCTTCAAGAATGACAGATACTTAGGGGAAGCAAGTAGTTAAAATTAACATCAATTTGACCCTGAAAATGAAACAAACATCACAAGGACCAAAGATTTTTCCTGTCAAAAGGACAACTGCAATTTGGGAATCAGGATAATATAATTTTAAATGCCTCCTTTTCTTATTTTTTTTTTATACTATTAATATTTCATTTTTAGAATTTGCATTTGCTTTCAAAAAAGTCTTTTCAGAAGTCTTTTGAAAAGTTTTAAAAGAGGAGAAATTTGTCTGCTTTAGGAATGTGTTAATACATATTTGACATTGTGTAAAATGCATATGCATATAGTGTTTGGATTTTTTTTTTTCTACTGGAGCTTTGCATGTCTGATAACATTCACAGTTAATGTATGATTGTTTGATTGAGATTCAGTTACTGGTTTTTTGCCACTGTAAACTTTTAAGAAGTCTAAGCTCCTTCATGTACTTCATGTAATTGTATGTAAAGTGTTTTTAAATGAGATTTTTGTGGTTGTCAGAACTCTAAAGTAGCAATGTGAGGAAAAAAACAAAGCTATCCAAGATAACTTACATAAAGAAATCTAGATGTAGATCTCACATGTATGTATAAGTGCTTATGCAGTCCTTGTTATGAAAGGACTTTCTGTGTAGGTTTACTCTTTAAATAGATTTCCTTTAGAAATTAATATACTTAAAAGTATATGACTTGATTTGACAACAGGTTTGAAATATCTAAGTTACAGATGGTGCTGAACAATTCTATTTTTCAAAGGCTGTTATTGCTAGTGAGCTTTTAATAATTATTCTGTTAAGATAAAATTTGATATCTAGTATTGTCAACAAGCATCATCTTTGAATAGAAGTAATTGCTAAAGTTTGGAGATACTTGAAACTATCTCTATTTTAACAAATCTCTTGCTTTGTTTTAAATAGTTGTACCAACCAATATAATCCTTTGAATTCTGTTGGTAATCCAGGCAAAGAAGAGGATCCAAAGACTGGATGATGCCTATGTATAGCAGGCATTTGGCTGTTGATTGCCAAGTGCACAGTTCACTATTCGGTCACCTGTGTCTGTTTGTTTAGTGCCTTTAACACAGTTCTCTGTACCCTCCCTGTTCTCTAAAGCTTATTTTGGGGCTTCAGACATTGCCTAGCTCATTGTTCCCCAAGGAAGGTTAAGGCCTTTACTGTCTGACCAGAACTGCTCACTAATTAGAGCCCTTGCTTTGGCACTGAAGGTGTCAGGCCTGAAAGACCTCCTACTGGGATCAATGGCGTTCATGTTTGCATTCATAAATGCACAATAGACAGGAATCTTGGCGAAGACCTGCATACTTAGCTTGTGCAGGGAAGCAGATTTGAGTCTTCACAAAATTTTGGAATACCTTTAATAGGTAGAAAGGGAGCTATTGGAATATGCACTGATTATTCCACTCAAAAAAAAAAAAAAGAAAAAAAAGAAAAAAAAGTGTTCTGCCTAGCCAGAGCCCAGTCTGTAGTTCAAACCTATCATATATTTGTACCCATGTAATCCTTAGATAGAAATTTGGAGCCAGTAGTCTTCTGTGCTGGTAATTTTTCTCTGAATTTGGGATCCATTTTTATTTTAAACTTCTATAAAAATTTAACCTTGCAGTAAATGCGAAGTCTGTGAGCAATATGATTAATTCAGGATGTGTATGACATGTTACCATTAATAAATAATGATTATTGGCACAGCAAATATTTCACTTAATTCTTTCGTTTTTCCTCCTTGCCTTTAGAGATAGGTATGTTTCTACATATGAGGTAAGATTTTTAAAATGAGCTTGTTTTGGCATATGTTTTTCATGGAAATACAGACTTGGGTCTGTATTCTGGAGTGGCTTTTTGGTGATCACCCAGATATACTCTGAATATTCTTTCCCAGTAAAGCAGTTAAAAGAGTTGGACGTTTCTCATCTTTTTTCTTTTTTTCTTGGTTTTTTTTTTTTCTCTGTGCTCAGATGCAAGTCCTTTCATGGAGTCCAAACCTGAGTGGGTGTCGTGGGTTGACCCTGGCTGGCTGCCAGACCCCCACTCAGCTGCTCTCTCACTCTCCCTCTTCTTCAATAGGACAGGGGGAGAAAAAATGGAAAAGCTCCTGGTTCAAGATAAAGACAGGGAGATCATTTACCAATTATTGTCATGGGCAAAACAGACTCCACTTGGGGAAAATTAATTTAATTTATTGCCAATTAAAAACAGAGTAGGATGGTGGCAAAACTTAAAAATACCTTTTGTCCTGCTCCCACCATTCTTCCCTTCTTCCCACGTTCAACTTCACTCCTTCATTCCTGACTAGTCCACCTTCTTCCCCACTCTGAGTGGCACAGTGAGGATGGGGAAATGGGAGCTGTGGACAGTCCATAAGAGTTCCTCTCTGCTGCTCTTTACTGCTCACACTGTTCCCCTGCTCCAATGTGGGGTCCCTCCTAGGTGTTACAGTCCTTCACAAACTGCTCCAGCTTGGGTCCTTCTTCACAGACTGCAGTCCTTCAGGAACAGACTGCTCCGGCATGGGTCCCCCATGGGCCACAGCTTCTGCCAGAAAACCTGTTCCTGCGTGTGCTCTTGTCCACAGGCTGCAGCACCTATGTGGGCTCTCTGTGGGCTCCAACTTCCTTCAGAGCGTCTCCACCTGCTGCAGCATGAGGTCCTCCATGGGCTGCAGTGTGGATATCTGCTCCGACATGGTCCTCTATGGGTGGCAGGAGCACCTCCTTCTGCTCCTTCTTCATTGACCTTGAAGTCTGCAGGATCATTTTTTTCTCACTCCTCTCTCTCACAGCGTTGGGCAGCATTTTTTACCCTTTCTTCACTATGTTTTCACAGAGGCACCACCAGCTTCATTGATGGGTTCAGCTTTGCTCAGTGGTAGGTCTGGTATGGAACCAGGTGGAACCACCTGTGTCTGGCACAGGGCAGCCCCTGGTCTCTTCCACTCATGCAGCTCCCCCACTGCCAAAACCTTGCCTCATAAACTGAATACAGTGTGATAGACTTTGGATCTCTTCACTGTATCTTTATATTTTTATCATTAAAAATACTGATTTTTCTTGATGCAAACATTAGAATAAAAAGTTGTACATTTTGTCAATGTAATGAGTAAGGTGTGCTAGCCCCTGTAAATGAAATGTTCTCCAGTTTTATTTATTTATTTGATTTCACATTGGACGGGATGGTTTTGGAACATCCAGTTAAAAACACACACACGCCCACTGAAGTAATAGCATCTTCGTGGCTAGGAATAAGATCTTACTAATCTAAAGATTAAGAAGAGAAAAAGCCAGACTGTTGCAAAGGAAAGGATAAAGTTGCTTCTTTACTTTGCAGGAAGTGGTAAAGTATCAGCTTTTGAAGGGCAATAATAACTTAGTTCTGTGATAAAAACTAGAAAAAAGAGAGTTAGGAGGAACGTAATATGTGACTAATTACCCATAATATTGCTAGTTCTGCTAAGGTTCTATTAAAAAACAAGTAGTATGTAATATCTTGTTAAATTTAATGTTTGCTAGAAATGAAACAATACTTTTTGGGAATGTTCAAGTTTCATATGGGGAAGAGTTTTTTGTTTTTGAGATGGAGAGGCTGTGTAAAATTGATTGTCAGAGTTCGAATTTTAAAACAGAAGTACATTAAGATTCTGTTCTGCATCTTCAATAGACTAAGTAGTACTCTTAATACAGTAGAATTTAGTGTTTTATTGCATTTTGTGTATTAAGTTGTAGACCTGTTCTTCAAATTCTTTATTGAAAACATGGTTTAAATGTACTGCTTTTAAGCAAGCGTAATGTGATTAAGCTGGATAATCATAGAATACAATATCATGAGTTGGAAGGGACCCATAAGGATCATCGAGTCCAACGCCTTGCTCGTCGCACAACTACCTAAAACTAAACCACATGACTAAGAGCGTTGTCCAGACACTCCTTGAACTCTGATAGGCTTGGTGCCATGACCACTTCCCTGGGGAGCCTGTTCCAGTGACTGACTACCCTCTCAGTGAAGAACCTTTTCCTAATGTCCAATCTGAACTTCCCCTGATGCAGCTTCATACAATTTCCTCATGTCCTATCACTGGTCACCAGAGAGAGGAGAGCAGCACCTGACTCTCCACTGCCCTCTTGAGGAAGTTGTAGACTGTGATGAGGCCACCCCTCAGCCTTCTCTAAGCTGAACAAACCAAGTGACCTCATCCGCTCCTCATAAGTCTTGCTCTCGAAACCTTTCATCATCTTGGTCACCCTCCTCTGGACACGGTCTAATAGTTTGATGTCCTTATATTGAGGTGCTCAAAACTGTACGCAGTACTCGAGGTGGGGCCGCACCAGTGCAGTGTAGGGTGGAACAATCGCCTCCCTTGACTGGCTAGCTATGCTGTGCTTGATGCACCCCAGAACACAGTAGGCCCTTTTGGCTTCTAGGGCACACTGTTGACTTATCTTCAACTTGCTATCAACCCAAATCCCCAGATCTCTTTCCATGGGGCTGCTCTCCAGCCTCCCGTCCCCCAATTTGTGTGTATAACCAGGATTACCCCATCCCAGCTGCACAAGTTGGCACTTGCTCTTGTTAGATTTCATACAGCTGGTGATCACCCAGGTTTCTAGTCTATCCAGATCTCTCTGGAAGGCATCTCTGCCCTCAAGGGAGTCCACAATGCCTCCTAACTTAGTATCATCAGCAAACTTACTTAATGTACATTCGACTTCTGCATCCAGGTCATTTATAAAAACATTAAAGAGCACTGGCCCTAAAATTGAGCCCTGCTGAACCCCGCTAGTGACTGGCCACCAGCCTGATGTAACCCCATTTTCTGTAACTCTTTGGGCCTGACCTGTCAGCCAATTGTTCACCCAAGGTATTATGGACTTGTCTAGCTGTATGCTGGACATTTTGTCCAGAAGGATGCTGTGAGAGACAGTATCAAAAGCTTTGCTAAAATAAAAAACCCCCACATCTACTGGCTTCCCTTGGTCAACTAGATGAGTGACCTTGTCATAAAAGGAAATTAAGTTAGTTAAACAGGACTTTCCCCTCATGAGCCTGTGTTGGCTATGACCAATGACTGCATTGTCTTGCAAGTGTTTTTCAATAACTCCCAGAATAACCTTCTCCATAATTTTACCAGGTACTGAAGTGAAACTGACGGGCCTGTAACTACCAAGGTCTTCCTTCTTACCCTTCTCGAAAATTGGGACAACATTTGCCAGCTTCCAGTCGACTAGGACCTCTCCATGTTCCCAAGACCGTTGAAAAATAATGGAGAGGTCCCACAATAACATCAGCCAGCTCTTTCAGTACCCTGGGATGAATCCCATCGGGCCCCGTAGACTTATGTGCATCCATCAGGAGCAGCACGTTTCGAAGATGTTCAGAGTTGGCTGGGAGTTTATCATCCCCCGAGTCACAGTCTTCCAATATAGGGCTCTGGGGGTCCCAGGGCCCATCATCGGTGTTAAAGAATGAGGCGAAGAAGGCATTAGACGTCTTTGCTTTGTCTATGTCCCTATTGTGAGGTGATCGACGTCATCAAGTAACGGACCAATGTTATCTCTGATACTCCTTTTGCCGTTAACATATTTAAAAAGCCCTTTTTATTGTCCTTCATGGTACTGGCCAGCTTGAACTCGAATCGAGCTTTGGCCACATGAATTTTCTCCCTACAGTGGCAAACAGCATCTCTGTAGTCCTCCCGTGTCACCTGTCTTTGCTTCCAATGTCCATACACTTTCCTTTTTCACCTAAGTTCTAGAAGAAGATCCCTGCTAATCCAAGCTGGCCTTCTGCCCCGCTTGCTTGACTTCTGACACTTTGCCTGCTCCTGTGCTCTTAAGAGATGGCTTTTAAAAAGTGACCAGCATTCATGAACCCCAATACCTTCAAAAGCAGATTCCCAGGGGACCTTACTAACTAGTTCCTTCAGCAGCCTGAAGTCTGCTTTCCCCATATCCAGGGAGTTTTGCTGGCAGTTTTTCAATTGTCAAGATTTGAAACTCAGCTGCTTCATGGTCGCTATGACCAAGACAGCCACCAATCACCACTTGGCCCAAGAGTCCCTCTCTGTTTACAAACAACAAATCTAGGAGGGCATCTTTCCTAGTTGTCTCCTATAGTACCTGCATGAAGAAGTTATTTTCCACATGCTTCAGGAATTTTCTGGACCTGTTTGTGTCCACTGTATGATATTCCCAGTTGACGTCTGTGTGTATTATTACTGCATTGCAACTATTAAGTATTTCATGGTAGCTTCAATGAAAAGAGACATCTTTCATTTACTGTAGAGTGATTACGCGCCCTGTATGCATAGTTATAACTTGCCTGATATAATGTGTAAAAATCACACTCTACCCTTGCTCCTTGAAATGATGCATAACTGGCTTCTTCCTGTCATTTTTTACTTATTCTACTTTTTCAGTTATCTGCAACTCTTACTGATACTGGTTTTGTGCCTGCTTTGTTTTATGGATCATAATTTTTAATACATTAATTGCTACATAGAGAACAGTTTATCTAGAAATTTTGGTAGCTGTGACTGCATTGTTAAAAGGCTGTGTTTGCTCAGTGATTTTTTTTAATGTGACAATCAGATTTTAATCCAATTAATGTTGGCTACTTTGGGGTCAGGTGTGGGTTTTTTGGTAAATAAATCAGGTGAGAATATTAGTGGAGAGAAGACAGTGGGAAGACATAGCATGTACAGCATGAAACCTAAATGCTTTCCACAAAATTACTTGTCCTACTAATCCCAAATACCCTCACTCAGTTCTTCAGCACTGGCAAGTAATTGGTGAAAGAGCCAGGTGCTATATTCCTCCAAATTTTGTTCTCCAATTTACAGTCCAGTAGATCAGCAGGTGAATCAGTTTCTATTAAAGTAATTGTCGTGGTTTAACCCCAGCCGGCAGCTAAGCACCACTCAGCCGCTCGCTCACTGCCCCCCCACCCCTGGGATGGGGGAGAGAATCAGGAAAAAAAAAACTCATGAGTTGAGATAAAGACAGTTTAATAGGACAGAAAGGAATGAAAAACAATGATAATGATAATAATAATATGACAATAGCAATACTAAAAGAATTAAACTATACAAAACAAGTGGAGCACAGTGCAATTGCTCACCACTCGTTGACCGATGCCCAGTTAGTTCCCGAGCCGCGATCCCCCTCCCAGCCAGCTCCCCCAGTTTATATACTGGGCATGATGTCATATGGTATAGAATAGCTCTTTGGCCAGTTTGGGTCAGCTGTCCTGATGGTGTCCCCTCCCAGCTTCTTGTGCCCCTCCAAGCCTTCTTGCTGGCTGGGCACGAGAAGCTGAAAAATCCTTGACTTAGTATAAACACTACTTAGCAACAACTAAAAACATCAGTGTGTTATCAACATTATTTTCCTACTAAATCCAAAACACAGCACTATACCAGCTACTAGGAAGAAAATTAACTCTATCCTAGCCAAAACCAGGACAGGAATAATTAACTTCTGGCTCTACTTTTACAATCTTAAATATTCTCTCCTTTGCTTGGTAAGAATGCAGTGTTATTTTTGATGTTGCTGATTGGTCTTCTTGATGGCTATGCTATTGCTACTAGATAGTTTTGCTGTGCTGTGAAAAAGCTTAGCTTGCAGTGTTTTAGGTCTTTTGAAAAGTAGTTTGTGCAGAGTTCCTGTTTCAAGAATGTGTGCGTTAGGACCTTATCTGCTTTTGGTTTTGTTAGAAGTTCTCCAAACCAGGAATTTTTACCTTCCATGCCAACGCCACAATATATGAGGGGTAATCATGCAGCTGGGGAACATTTAGGCATATTGGATTGTGTGAATTTTCCTAATATGAGTATATATCTGAATATTATAATGTATTGATTCTTTAAATACCACAAACAGTACCTTATATTTCTCTGTTTTTTTAAGATATTCTATATATCCAAATATAAAAATTAAAGATATTTACACACATACATATACATGTATGTATATATGTTCACATATAAAAATGTGCTTGTATGGATGCTTAATCTTGCTGAGATCTGACTTGCTGACTGTCTTGTTTGTTCCCTTTGTTTTTTACTAGATGTTGACACAGTGCGTCTACCTGTGTGCTTGCCTGTCCTTCTGGGATTCTCAAAGAAAGTCTGTCTGCTCCTTCTCTCCTCTCTTCAGGCTTTCACTGCTGGGCTTTTATGAGTACTGACATAAAATAAGCTTTACGCTTATGGTTTGGGTTTTTTTCCCCAGTCCCTAAAGTGCTTACTCAATATGAAAGTTAGTAAAAATTGATTTCTATCTAAACAGGGTAATGAAAAATTTGAAAACAAACAAACAAAAACCTCCAACACTTCTGTAAAATCTAAGCAAACTCTAAATTGGAATGTCTCCATCTGTTTTGCTTTCTGAGTTGTGATGTTCATTTGTTTTTCTGTGAAGAGACTGGGGAAATTTATGTATTTGGCCTTAGCATCAAGTAAATAAAGTAGTAGTACAATGATCATTCAGCTGCATGCTTGTAATAATAACCAGAAGTATGGTTTTAACCATTTACATAATACTTTGAAGCACTTGATATTTTAATCATACCTTATTTAGCCTTTCTGACTACCTATTTTTAAAGCAAGAATTTATAATCACAATTTATAATTCTTTAGCTGTTAAACAGGCAATAATAAGCCAACAAATAGCATCTCCGGACTTTCAGATGGCATCCTGTGAACTGAAACTTATACATTCTTGTGGGTTTTAACCTATTTCTTTCTTTTCATTGTCAAGAAAAATGGAAATTACTAAGGCTTTTAGAAGGGGATTGCAAAAAGGTGTATTTTTATTCAGTGCATGGGAAGTATGAAAGGCTTCAAGGTATATGGTTTGCTAGACTTCAACATGTCATGTGTGAATTACCTAGCAGCGATTTGTGCAGTGGACTCCCTAGTTCTTTATCTGATGTAGCTTTGGAGGGCTGTTCATTACAGTAGGTCTTTTGTAGTGATTTCCAGAATGTTGTGTCTGCCCTACCTCAAGGGCTGATTGAAAGAAGAGTTAAAGCACACTTGAGTGCTCTCTTGCATGCTTGCTGTGTCTCCTGCACTGGCGCTCTCTCTCCTTTCTGTACACTCCCTGTCTCACACTCCTTCACTGCTGTTTTCTGTCGCTTGTGCACCTGTGCTCTTTCCTGTGATCACTGTCTGTCACTCTTGTGCTCAAGCTCACTTGCACTCTCTTGGTGTCAATGTTGCACTCTTGGGCTTATTCTCTGATGCTCTTGCACTCCATCTCACTCTTGTGCTCTCCCTCTCTTCCTTTCTTGTGCTCTGTTACACTTCTCACCCTATTGCACACTCGCACTATCACTTTCATGCTCTCATGCCATCGCACGTGCACCCCTATGCTACCCCTTTCCCCATGCACTGCTGTGCTCTCCCTATCTTCCTGTTACATCTCTTGCTCACTTGCTGTCTTTGCTGTCTTGACAATACTCTTGCTCTCTCACTTTCTCTCTAGCTCTTTCACTTTTGCTCCCTCAGTCTTGCATGGGCTCCTGTGGGCTCTGTCATGCGCACATGCTCTCTTGCTTTGGCTTGCTTGCTTGCTCCCTTATGTGTTTTGCATGCTGCAGTGCTTGCCCTCTTTCTTGCACTCTGATGGTGTCTCTCTTGAGCTCTCACGCTGTCTCATGCTCTTGTTCACCCTTACACTCTTGCTTCTTCCAAATTTCTCATTCACGTATATGATTACTTTGAATGGCACGTACTACTTCAATTGTTCATTCTAAATACTGTATATGTTGAACACTTCTGTGTAACATACTGTCCTGGTTTCGGCTGGGACAGAGTTAAGTTTCTTTTTAGTAGCTGGTACAGTGCTGTGTTTCTGAAGCTGTAGCTTTGGCTTCTCCACTGCAACATGCTTGCATAGTGACAGGCTAGGCTGTTCTGTGGATAATGGCCTCATCAGACTTTTAAACTGTGTGTAATAAGATTCAATTTGTACTGGGCATCAGAATTAATAATGAAATCAATTCTGAACTTAATATAAAGAAAACTGGTATTTAGGAATTCCAAAAGGAAGACCTTAAATCTTCTAATTCTTGCTTTCTTTTCACATATTCCACTTGCAGTTTCTGAAACAAAACAAAGAGCTTATTAATAAAGTAGTGCAAGTAACTGAAAATAAGCATTTGATCAATAGTAATAATCCATAATGCATTGATTCATCATTTATTGACTGATGATCTAATTAACCATAGACTATCCAAGGTATGTGTCGTGGTTTAACCCCAGTCAGCAACTAAGCACCACGCAGCCGCTTCCCTTTCCCGCGTCCCAGTGGGGTGAGGAGGAGGAAAGGAAAAAAAAGTAAAAGTTGTGGGTTGAGATAAGAACAGTTTAATAACTAAAGTAAAATATAACAATAGTAATAATGAGATATAATAATAATAATAATAATGAAAAGGAATATAACAAAAAAAGGAAGGGGGGGGGGAGGAAAATAAAAACAGTGAACCACAATGCAATTACTCACCACCCGCTGACCAATGCCTGAGCCGCGATCCGCCCCTCCCGGCCAACTCCCCCCTGTTTATATACTGGGCATGACGTTCCATGGTATGGAATACCCATTTGGCTAGTTCAGGTCAGCTGCCCCGGCTATGCTCCCTCCCAGCTTCTTGCACACCTGCTTGCTGGCAGAGCATGGGAAACTGAAAAGTCCTTGGCTTAAGATAAGTGCTGCTTAGCAACAACTAAAAGATCAGAGTGTTATCAACATCATTCTCACACTAAATCCAAAACACAGCACTGTACCAGCTACTAAGAAGAGAGTTAACTCTGTCCCAGCCGAAACCAGAACACATAGAAAGAAATGGCCTGCTTGCACCATGATCCATGCTGCATACTCTTTCTATGAAGTCAAAAGATACACAAGATTAAGCAATAAGCCAGATGTTTAAAGAAGCAGGACTGCTACCCCTTCTTTTCCTGCTTTTTTAGCAATTTTCTCTTCAACCTCTGACCGTGCCTGAATTTATTTTGACAGAAGAAAAAAACTTAATCACATGATGAGTAACAGCAAACAGACCCAGGGCTGGAAAAACAAGCTTTTGCCCGCCCCTCAATATTTTTTATGGAATGAAAATAAAGATTATGATAATTATGATTAGGTGATATGATGTCCTTGCATAGTGTTCTGTTTGTATTATATGTAACATTATGATAAACAGAAATTTCTCAGAAGTGTTTGGCAAGGACTAATAGTTAGTATTTGAAAAGAGGGATACTTTTTGGAAATCCATTTTATCTGTTATATTCCTGCACCTGTGCACACATACTTCATTTTCCTCTTTAAGTTTAGGACCCTTTTGATGCAATGATGCACTTTGATACTGTGATTCAATTGAGGCAATACACACACAAAAAAATTCACTCAAATCCTTCCCTCTTTTAGGATGTATCATGTGTCCTGTTATTTAATAATTTTCCATCATACTACGAGCGCAGCATTTCCCTAATGCACCCTTACCTGTTGTACATCTTACCTGTTTTCAGTGTCTGATGAAGCCACATATATATGCGTCTATATATCTATCTATAGTGCACGTGTAGAAAGAAAATACAGTGTGATTGTAACTGGGATTTAAATTGGAAATGGATTTAGTTACCAGTGTTAATACACATAAGGTATTTGAATGTCAACATTTTCTCTGCAAGGCCACCACAAATGGTGAAATTACCTGCATATTTCAGTATACTGCTTCCTGCTTTATAAGTGGTTAATTCATCATTTCAGTGTCACATGCGCTGACCTGTGGTACAGTTTCAGGACATCTCATTTTTTGATGTCTGTTATGAATCGGAGATGAGAATATTGCTGGCCTAAGGGTTCACTAGCTCTGCCTGTCATATTTGTCAGTTAATAGCCAGCTCTAGAGAAAGATGTTAAAAGGGTGTTTGGGTTAGCGGGCCCTCTAAAAAGCTGTTTCATTACTTACGGTCAGTTAGACTGAAGAAATGTAGGGTAACAGGTGTGAGAATTCACTCATGAGATCCATTTTCTCTATTATACACCCAATAAAGAAAATTCAAGATGACAGCAGAAACAAAAAGAAACTTCTTCAACTCTTTTTCAACCCAATCTTGTAGTTTCTCATCTCTCTGCTTTGTGAGAGCAAGAAGTATTTGCTTGGTTAACCACTTAGGTGATACTTGCAGCTGTCATGTGGAGGAAAGATCCTACCTCACTTAGAAGACTGAAGAATCCAGGAGAAGAGAACTTAGGATCGTCCTGACATTTTCATGGTCTGATAAAAATTATTTTTTTCTGTATTAAGGTTCACTCCATATTTAGCACCACTGGCTTATCAAAAAAAAATACCTGAGAAAAGAATCTGAACAATCCAGTAATTGCATCTAAGGCTGAACTGATGTCACTGATAAAAGATTATGTCAGGCAATAAAATATTATGTGTGAAGTCACATGTAAAGATACATGAACAGAAAAATCTGTGGGCAAAAATCATAAGGTTAAGGTTTATGAATTTCCTTGTCAATCTATAGGGACAAAGAACTCAGAATTGGATTTTATAAATGCAGAAAAAATATAAGTCAATGTAAGCATAACATCACACAAATTTATATACACTGGGTTGTTTTTTTTAATATTTCATGCTAAAAGCAAAGGCTTTTTGTGGGAGTTATATAATACCCTTACAACTTGAGAGGTTGTTGCGAAATTGAAATGTTTACCTGAGCATCCTACAGCATAGATAATGTTTGTGTACAGGAAATACACTACTTTAGATTATGTCATAGACTTAGAGCTTAAAAAATCACCATTTTTTATTGGAGTATTTTCAAAAGCAGTTTAACATGCAGTGGAAGATTGGAAAATGTTCTTCTGGACAGATGTTTAAGAAAAGGTTAAGATCTGCATGTTCCTTATTTTGTGATTTATTTTAATAACATCAAATTAAAGAAGTTACAGAAATGCACTGAACTTAATGTCCACAGTTACCCCCTAGCATCCTCTCACAATTATCTTATCAAGATGAATGATAGATTTCAATATGTTGTCCCATGCTCATCTGGCCTTTCATTAATAGAAAAATTTTGTCTTGTATGCATTATTTAGAAAATTTTTACTGTATTTTCTAGGTGTATATAAGATCTTCCTGATGTTTGTAGTGAAGTGTCTCTTCATACTTTTGGTGGTGGTTTAAAAACATTTCTAAAAGTGGGTGCATTAACTAAATATCATGAATACATCAGTAGCACTTTTTTGTATATGTGATGTGCTTTGTGTGTGAAAGGAAATGAATTTCCATTTCTTGTTTAATGACTGTAAATTACTCTGTGGAAAATCATGTAATTATTTAAGGTTTGCATTTATTCTTGATGTAGCCAACTGTTGTGATTCTTACTAAGTGGATTAGTATGCTATGCTGTACAGAAAGCAGGATCTTACTTAAAATTTCCCCCAAATATCTTGTTACCACACTATCTGGGCTATATGGGCGGCCTGGTCCTCTGAGTTGGAGGACCACTGCTGCAGAAACAGTGATTTTCCATTTGTGGACACTGAAATTGTAAGGAATCAGTTGTGTCAGTCAAATGTTCATAAATCCATGGGGCTGGATGGGATTCATACCAGAGTACTGAAGGATCTAGCAGATGTTACAGCAAGACCCCTCTCAATCATCTACCAAAGCTCTTGGGAGTCTGGGGACGTCCCTGCTGACTGGAAGCTAGCCAATCCAATTTACAAGAAAGGCATGAGGGAAGACCCAGGAAACTACAGACCTCTTAGTCTAACCTCAGTACCTGGAAAAATTATGGGGAAGATCATACTGGGTGCTACTGAAAGGCATTTAAATGCCAATGCAATCATCAGGCACAGTCAGCATGGGTTCACAAAGGGAAAATCCTGCCTAATTAATTTGATATCTTTCTGTGATAAGGTGACCTGCCTAGTGGATGAAGGGGAGGTGTTGGATGTAGTTCTTCTGGATTTTAGTAAGGCTTTTGATATTGTCCCTCACAGCATCCTTCTGGACAAATTGTCCAACTGTGAGATGAGCAGGTACACGGTGCACTGAGTGAAGAACTGGCTGAACGGCAGGGCTCAAAGGGCTGTAGTCAATGGGGCTACATCTGGCTGATGGCCAGTCACCAGCAGTGTTCTTCACAGCTCAGTTCTATGGCCAGTTCTGTTCAATATTTTTATCAATGATCTGGAGGCAGGAGTTGAATGCACCCTTAGTAAGTTTGCTGGTGATACAAAATGGGGAGGTGCTGTTGACACTCTCAGGGGACAAGAGGCCTTGAAGAGGGATCTAGATAGATTGGAGCATTGGGCAATCATCAATGGCATGAAATTTAACATGAACAAATGCCAGATTCTGCACCTGGGATGGAGTAATGCTGGACACAAGTATAAGTGGGAAGAGGAGTGGCTGGAGAGCAGCCCTGCAGAAAGAGATCGGGGGTGCTGGTTGACGGTAAGCTCAATATGAGTCAGCAGTGTGCCCTGGCAGCCAAGAGGGCAAACTACATTCTGGGGTGTGTTAAACACAGCATAACCAGCCGGTCAAAAGAGGTGATTGTCCTGCTGTATTTAGTGTTGGTGCGGCTTCACCTTGAACATTATGTGCAGTTCTGCCCCCCCCCAATTTAAAAAGGATGTTAAGGTACTTGAATGCCTCCAGAGGAGGGCAACAGAGCTCGTGAAAGGGCTGGAAGGCATGTCTTGCGAGGAGCAGCTGAGGACTTTGGGTTTGTTTAGTTTGGAGAAAAGGAGGCTGAGGGGTGACCTCATTGCTCTCTATAACTTCTTGACGAGGGCAAGTGGAGAGGGAGGCCTGATGTCTTCTCCCTGGTATCCAGTGACAGGACATGTAAGAATGGTCCAAAGCTGCATCAGAGGAGGTTCAGACCAGATATTAGGAAACTATCCTTTAGCGAGAGGATAGTCAAACACTGGAAGATTTTGAAAACTGACACAGGGAAGAGGAGGGTACATATGGCTGAGGCTTGGGAAGAGGACAGGACTCTCGTGTTTTCTTTTAGATTAGTGCAACATGCTGTAGATTCCCATTTTTGTTTGCTCCTTGGCCGTGACCTTCTATTTTTATGCTGAGAAATGTCTTTAAGATTAGGAGCAAGAGGATATCTGATAAGGGAGTGTGGCTGAAAGACTTACTTTCCCTTTCTTCTTCCAGAAATAATCAGAAATTTTCTCCCCTGATGCTTACCAGCGTGATAAGTATGCTTTTGCCATCCTCCAAAAAATGAAATATTTATATCCCTCAAAATCTTTTGAGCTAAGTGAGTGGAAATCCGTGGTCCATTTCCAAGCCTTCTTGTGACCACTCTGAACAATATAGCTGCTTGCCTGTTGCATCAAGGCAAGAATTGTTTACACTTGCCCCATTCCACTGTCAGTCCAAATTTCACCTTCCTAGTTCTTTAGTCTCAACAGTATTACCATGGTTGGTTCTCAGGTTCTGAAGTTCTTGTTCTCCTCAATTTTTCATAGTAATTTTCTCGTAATCTTTTCCTTTTATTCCTTGTTGCCTCTCTGCTCAAAACTGTTGAGATTAGATACATATGCATTCTTTTGAACTGGAATGAAAGTAGCATTCAGGAATCCCAGTGGAAAGCTGGGGTTATTACGAGTCATGATGCAGATAAATTAATAATAAGGGCAATCTCAGGCCAATTGAGTTGCATAGGGAGTGATACTTAAAAGGGCTGAACAGGATGAAGTCGTGATATTAAGAGGGAGGCAAATGTTTTGAAGAAAACTAGAATGCAGAACTTTCTGTTTGCCTGATAATACTGAAAAGAAGTGGTATTTTTAAATATCTTTTTGCTGATGCTTTTTAAAGAAAATTTAATTTGTCCTTTCTTTCCAATGTAAAAGGAATAGGAAAAATTGACCATCACCCACTTATTTTTCTGAGTGAGTACTGTGAGGCTAGTTTCATTTCTTCATGAGATGATTTTCAGGCAGAAGCCTTGGGTGTTTTGAAGTTCTTGA
Organism: Gymnogyps californianus; assembly: GCF_018139145.2. Classification (NCBI taxonomy): domain Eukaryota; kingdom Metazoa; phylum Chordata; class Aves; order Accipitriformes; family Cathartidae; genus Gymnogyps; species Gymnogyps californianus. The sequence continues at coordinate 28,220,404 of NC_059500.1, read as the reverse complement.
CATTGGTCAGGTTCTCTGAAACACTAACATTGGGATTTTCTCTGGGGAATTTTTATTATTCAATAGAGGCTTACATTTATACCTGATGCCCAGTTCATTGTAGCAAATGGTGTTCTGATTTTAGGAAGTGGTTATTTTGATTTCTAGATTGAATTTATTTTTTTTATAAACTGTGGATCCCAAACATCTATTAGTAATCACATTTTAAATATATGTTTTTGGTTTATATCACATGTGAATTCTCCCTCTGCTTGTGGTAGTTGAAATCTAAATTCTAACTGCAAAAGAGATTAAAAAACCAGTAAGACTGAGAGGCCTCAGAAGCAAACAAAGCAAGCAACCCAGAAGAAAATTCCTTTCTCATTGGTTCTCACATGTCAGTGTGTGAAGGTGTTTCATATTACTCTTATAAGTAACTGTATTGTAAAGCATAATGCATTTAAAAAGATGTTATAACCAGCTTTTATTTTAGGATTTCTAAACAATCAACAACTAACTAGAGAGATGTATATATTGTGACAGAGGTTTCTTCTGTGCTTCAGCCAGCCCAGAGAAATGCAAATATTTCCATGAACGGTTATGTTTGAAAAAAATTATTAATATCTTTACTTTGCTTTTCTTAAGCAAAGGTGTAGGTGTGTAAGCATGTAACATCTTCTTGATGTTCTGCCACATGATGATGACATGATTCCTGAATCTATTATTTCTGGTTTTGAATGCTTCCCTTAATTTATGGCCCAACAGCTTCTTTTCCTCATTAAAAATTAGTTTTGAGATAAGACAGCAACACCCTTCCCAGATGTGGTACTTGATCAAAACATGTTCACTGAACATTTTCACTTCAGAAGAGAGTGATGACAGAAGCAGCTTTTCTGTTCATGTTAATCATGATTTGCTCTTAGCATGGATGCCTGTCTACCTTCCAAGAGTTACATTTAGAAGAAATGTTGCACATCATTTTCACAGCATTAGAGCTAAATGAATATGTGTATAAGACCAGATCTACCTGAAGTATTAGATGTGATGTAAGTTGTCATATTTTTAGAAGCTAAATTTTGTAATCAGCTCCCCATGGGAGTTTTTCCCCCTGAATTTTGATCTAGTTATTCATGATGCTGTGTTTGAAAATTTTATATTTCTTGTTTGTCCAGTGAGCTAAAATACGTATTTGAGTTTCATGGTAGTTCCTAATGGTATTATTTTCTGGCAGACATGTAATTTCAGCTATATTTGGCTCTCATATAATTTGTATATGTTTCCTTACGTGACAATAGAGCTATGTGAAGTCTCACAATCTGAATATATAATCAAAATATATCTTAACATGTATATATTCTGGTTTTTAAAGCTCTTTAAAATAGAAAGCAGATTAATTTACTGTGGTAAAATGATAAAGTACAGTCCCATTGACTGAGTTTAGAAGTTACAAATCTTTTTTTTTTTCTTGCACTCTCCAAGACTGCTACACTTTAGATTTTGATGTTATATTAAATGACATCTCAGATCGGCTGGGTTTTTTTGTCCAAGAAGCAGAGAATATTCTAGCTCAGATGTAAATCTATTTTTTCAGTTTAATTAAATCTAATTTTTATTTTGAACTTCTGTTGAAATTGTAGATTTCATAAAAAATTTTCTCTCTGCTGCTCTGTCTGCATACCCAGATCTCACTGATGTTTTTTCCCCTTTGAATAATAATTATCCTCCTCTGTTTCTTGCCTGTTTCCAGATGATAATTTCTAGTAAGCGAACTACTATTTCCAAAGTAACCATAGAACTCAGATAAACAGAATGGCAGCCAGGTGTTTCTGCTTGTTTATGGTATGAGTAACAGAGGACATTATGAAACAAGAATATGCAGCTTTTTCTGCACTGGCAAATTAATGTAGTCCTGACTAATGTAATAATCAAAATAATTAAAATAGGAGATAGTTGAAAGAAGAGAAGTCACTGCAATGCTAGTAGTCTGTCACACTTTAGAGTTTCACATGCCATTCAAGTACTTTGCACAGAAAATCAATTCACTGTTTAGAGCAAAAAGTTCTCTATTAAATTCACAACAGGCGTAATAGTTCTAAGTCTTTGTTGCAGGTAAAGACTAGATGAGGAGATTTTGAAAATGTAGATAGAAAAAGGGCTAAGCATATTTACTATATAGATGAAATCTGACTGGATAATTATGCAAGTTGCAAACTTTGTTTTTCCTTCTTAAACAGAAAGAAAAAATTAAGCTTCTATTGATGTTTCACTTTCTCTCATTTGATTTCCAGTTCATCTTAAAAGATAACAAAATAGCAAGAATTTTCAAGAGTAATTGAGTGTATTTTTAAAAACAAGCTGGCTGGGTTTTTTAAACAAAGTAATTTCCTCTCCTGTTCAGCATGAAATGGAGAATTTTTATGTCTCCACTGTCTCTCTTTCTCTCATTGATTTCATGCTAAGGAAATTATGCTAAGCCAACATCTTTTTTTAACTGAAAACCTGAACTTCTGATGCTGTCTAGAGGGCTGATATGTGACAGACTGTTCAGTCAATTCCTTCACTTGTTTGTTTGTTTGTTTGTTTGTTTTTATACTCCTTGTGTAAAGTATTCAGATAAATTCTAAAAGAAGCATGCCACCTGTTCTTAGTGAGCTGTACTGTACAGCCAGCTAGACTGTATCCGGTTTCAGCACAGAGGGCCTCAATAACTGTTTTTGTTGTGGATATTTCATTTCTGGTTACTGCAGATGTTTTTCTCAAAGTGAGTTGGAAGTTCAATGGTGTCCTATCTATAAAACGTAAAAGCTGGATTGAAAACATCCTATTAAATGTAGTCTCATCAGGAATGTCTCTAGTAGATTTTGATTCCTCTGGAAGAAACAATACTCTTTTCAGATTGAATTTTGCATTTCACCAAGAATGAATGTGCAGCAATAAAATTGTGCTCCAGTCAATAGAAAAAATAAAGCTGGAATCATATTAAAAAATGGCCAGTGTTTTTATAGTTCATGAGCTTATGTACTGGAAAACATAACTATCCACACACACAGAAGCTCCAATAGAAGTCATCTTTGCAATCAGACAGTAAAGTGAGTTTAATTTATGTTTTGCAGTAATTTGATGTGTCAAAAAATTAAAAGGCCTCAGTCCCTAACCAGTGTGGAATAACAGCTGATTTTGTTGCCTTTCTCTTTAACCTTTTGAATGGTATTACTTTCAAATTCAAGGTTCCTTTTGTGCCAGCATGCCAGAAAGAGAATAATTTTTTCTGGACTGGCTTAGACTGCTCACCACATGTTTATACATTCTTCCACAATCTTAACTATGAAATCAGCAATTTCTGAACTGGATATGTTCCAAAATTACATCCACCCTATGTTATATCCAGACTCAGAAGTCTTTACATGAAAGTTATCCAAATCCAAATGTGGTGAAAGCTAATTGAAGTGTCTTGGAATTTGCCTCTAAAGTGGAGTGTCAGTACTCTATGCATCTGCTCGTCTTCCTCCCTTCCACCCCCCAAAAGAGGTCACTGAAACTTGCAGTGAATAAGAATTGGAGAAAGTTTCTTCCCTAGATGGCGAAAGCCACATGAACAAAATAGACATGAATACCTGGGGCAGTGTGTGTGGGTGAGTGGTATGAATGAGAAATGACAGAGTCTTTAATGAGTTTTTAATGACCTGTGGTTCCTCTATATATTTGGCATATTGCATTTTGAAAGTGCTGTGTTTGCAAAGGATTTGCATGCAGAATTCAGTTCTGCTTATGCTGGAAGGGGAGCCTGCAGTTAGTCATTCAGCATTCAGCATGCATGGTCAGTGGAAAAAGCTTTTTGCTTGCAATCTTCATATGTATCTCCATACATACTTGAATGTAGAGTTTTCTGTTAATTGCTGTACAAATATAAATTTATTCTACTTAAAGGCTTTTATTAGCACATAATAACATAAAACCTGAATGCAAGCCATAAAAACCAGGTAACATTAGTAAAGTCACTGTTACTTTGTTACTTTGTTACATTGTGGCATATCTAGGTATTTTTCGGCTATTGAGGCCTTTTCTAATGTTTTCTGTCTGGACTATTGCGAAGAGGAGCAATAGGCAGAGATTTTTTTGGTATAGAAAAGTCAAAGATAAAATCCATGAGATTATTCATATGCTTATACTTTTCCCTCCTTTTCTGTAGGCTAATTCCATAAGATTAACTCCCTTCCCTCCATGCACTCCCCACCTACTCCCAAATTTTCATGTCCTATTTTTTGTGATATGTATTGTCCCCAAACTGCACAATTGTCCAGAAGAAATTTAGCCTATAATTTTACTTTTTTGCCCCATTTCCTGTTTTCAAAATGGTGGCAATACAGCATTTATCATCAAATTTCTGCAGTCCCAAAAGTTTGGCCTTGATTCTGAAAGATCCAGTACTCCAGATTTTCAAGGTACATAATAGCTACTATTTGCAAAGCTTTGCTTATGTGAAAGAAAAATCAAACAAAGCAAAAAAAGATTTCCCCACAGATATCCATTCTAATCTTCAGGTAATTTTTTTCTGTATTCTTCTGCCCATAACTGTGTTCTGGTTTTAGCAGATAATTGGGCATATGACACATTCTGATAAAATGTTAACAAAAACTTAAATAAAGAATTTCCACTAGTGGATATTTATATATAGAACAGACATTTGCTGTGGAAGTGCTTACCTGTTAATCTCACTGTCTAACAACAGACACTAAGCAAAATAATCTCTCTGATTTAAGACAAATCAGACTTAACACCTGCAATATTTCAAATGTTCAAAACAATTCTTGAGGGAATTTCTTTAAGACTAACCAAATAAGTTCGAATAGTCAAGAATGTGAACTTATATCTTGCCCTCAGGGAACTGCACATAAACACAGCCATTTACAATCATCTCAGAGATAAAATTTTTTTGGCCTAGCTTTAGAACTAATTAACCTGCAGCAAGGCTTAGTTACACCACATTCCCAAGTTCTGTCTGAAAAAGGCAACAAATTTTATATATGCAACATCTAATTAAACAAAAGCAATTATGAAAAAAAAAAAGAAAAAGTTAGAGGAGTAAGAGTGCAATTTCTATTCCTAAAGTGAATGTATATTTTGACCTGCAGGTATATACTTATATATATATATTTAGTTTATCGTACAGGTATTTTAAGCAGGTAATGTGAATAGGTGAATTATCTCAGCAGAGCCACTGGAGTACGGTTATGTGCCAATTTTTGATTGATTATGCAAATACTGAGTAATGCTTGAAGTTTCTCAGGAAGTTACAAACTGAAAACTGTTAAATACTGCTAAATACCATGAGAAATACTTTGCAAGTCTGATATGACAGAAAGTTTTATCTGCTAGTAGTAAATCACAAGTGTACTCTTAGGGTCACAATCGGTGTCTTAAATTTAATTATTAAATCTTATTTACTTCCTGATTTTCATGGACCTACAACCTTTATATGGCACAGACATAACATTTCACTTTTTTTTTAAAAAACAAAACCATCATCAATCACAGCTAAACTTTTAGTTTTGTGCTATATGTACTAGTGTTACCCAGTGAACATAATAAAATATGCTTTATTTTCATTGCTCCCTTGAAAGCTGGGTCTAAATGACCTTAAGTCCCCTGCAGGTAGCACGTGAAATTTATTTTCATGTTATTTTTATCTTTGCTTAAGACAGTGAAGAGTGAACGTTTCTCCAATAGAAGCAGAGTTCTGAACAGTTCTGCTTATCATAGCAATATGGCAGCATATGGACCGTATGACTGCCCAGATCGCTCATATGGGTACTAATGCCTCACAGAACTGTCATAACCATGTGTGTCAAGAGCTCACTGGAAAAGCTGGGTTAATAGTAATATATTCAAATTCTGAAGTCCTATGGAGGAAAACTAAAATTTCTGAGATGCTTTTTTGAGGTTTACTAGTTTGACTCCTGTCAAACATACTGTCTTTAAACCCACTACATGAGCTAGAAATATCTTTTGAGATATACCTAGAGATATATCTAGAAATATATCTAGAAATATCTACTTGAAAATCTACTTATCTGATCTCCTTATCTTTTGTCTGTTTTCATCAGGAATGTATAATCCATTTGCTTTTCCTATACCTACCATAAAAGGCATAGAGTCCTCCAATATTTTGATGAACTTAAAGTCTGAAATCCAAAAAAGCAATGTTCTAATCAAGAACTTGATCCTTAGTTTTTATCTAAACTTGGATAATGTGTCTAACATTCCCCTTTTCTGTCCCTCTGATAACGAGTTCATGTATTATATATATTTTGAGTCCATTTTCCTTTATAACTCTTTCTAGTTGAGCAAGTTTTTGGTCCCAATTCCTGAAAATTGTGATTTTGCACTTTACTTTGAATATCCCTTGCTTTTCACTTGTTACGGTAAAATCTCATCCATTTTATTTTGGTGAAACTCTTAAGGACACTTCTTTCAGGAGTAGGCAATGCATTAGTGTACAGATGACTTGAGGAATAGTCTTCTGGGCAACGTTTCAGAAAATGTTCCCGTAAGAATATCCATCTGCATATGTCTTTTGGGCTTGGGTTTTTGTTTTTGTTTTTTTACTTTTCAAAATATGAAATTAATTTTTTTTTAATTAAATATGTGCTATGCAGCAAAGAGAATATATCATTAAGCAAATAGCAGAACATACCTGCAACTGATGATACAGAAGAACGTTAAGAACTGTAATGGGAAATGAGTCTGAGTCCAGTCTAAACTTTTCTGGTAATAGCCCTTCTATGTTAAATTATTGGCATTATCGAGATGAATGACTTGTGGATGATACTTTAAAAAATATAGCTATATTAAGTCTTGCTTTTGGGAAGAAGTACCTTAAGAAGTGATTCAAGAGATTGGTCTTTTCTCTTATGATGCTCACATTGGATCCTGGGATTGATTTAATTAGTATAATAACTCAATTAAAATAAACTTATGCAAGAAATAGAAAACATCAATGGGAAAAATAAAATCTAAGGATAAGACAGGTTGTCTATATAGCATCTGTTACTAATTCTAGCTGTACTTACAGACGCTTGCATGTTTCTGTTCAATGTATTATAGAGTTTCTTCCATATAGCCAGTAGTCTGAAGATCTCTAAATAATATGAAATACTGTGATTTGTCAGCACACAAGAAGAAGAGTAGATCCTTTAAAGATAGCTGTCCCTTCTATAGCTAAAACCAGGATAACAGAAAAAGCCCAAGCACTCTCAGAAAGACAACTGGAGCTTTAAATTGTGGAAGTGCTGGCCAAATGACTTCCCAATAACAGAGAATTACTTTTGCTCTCCTAGATTCTGTGTTGCTGGCATCACAGCTCACTGCTCTCACAACGTAAGGTCTGTAGAGCCATCCTTCAGACTACTTTGACAGGAGATTCCATCATATTCCTGGAAAACTTCCAGTGAGAATGTCACAGAATGTTTTTGTCTGAAAAAGTTTTTGTGACAGGAAAAGAAAAACAAGAATTTAGCTAGCTCTGAAAACACAAGTGTCCATATTCTTTACTTGTTCTGTGCATTTCTAGTGTCAGCTAAAATCTGGTTAAAATCCCAAACTACAATCCTGCTTATTCAAGAAAGCCCACATTTCCTCAGCTGATATACAGCCTGCACTATTTCCTTCAGATTCCAATCAGCTGAATTTCCCATTAGATGTGTAGTTATCCAAATGGGTCATTATGTTTCGGAATTTTTTCTGCTTCAGTTTTAGAAAGCCTTTTTTTCTCTTTTAGTATTTGCAAACTTTTATTTCTTTTTTTAAGCTTCACAATCATTTGCTTTATTAACCTTGATTTTAAAGTACATAAAATGATGTTTTCCTTCCTCTTGAACTCCCACCTGAAGATTCTGAAGAGCAGTTCTTCTTTTGCTTTGAATTTGCACAAATATTTATATATAAATACCCTCAAATTTTCAGCCGGCAAATGTGTTTCTGTTGATACCTTTTTTTGTGTCAGTCTGTGATTGTGACTATATAGTTTCAGAATGAAATGGAAGTTTAACATCAGCAATAGCGACTTCTTCATGGAACACGTCAGAGGGCCCCTGCAGGAGACCAGTATTGCAGAGAGTAGATTACAACACCACTAGTATTTTCATAAGGTTATGTAAAAAGCACGTTTAGTAGTTAAGTTTATACGACGTTCAGATATCAAATGTCATCTGTCTAGGGTTATAAACATGTGAGTTCAGGGGTAAATAACACTGCTATGACTAACTGCTGGGATGGCAGCATTTCATTTTATTTTTCAAGACATTCTGAAAACCCACAGTAGACGTCTCCACATCACACACAGAAAATTGAATTGCTTTCATATAACTCATTGTCTAACCCTGCCAGAAAGCTTTTAGTTATATAACTCATCACTTTATTTAGGTCTATAATACCTGAATCATTAGGAAACAGGACAATTAAAAAATAATGAACTTTCTTTCCACAGGAATGGACACTAGCATTCTGTGAAGGTGGTTTTAGAATTACCGTCCTTAGAAAGTAAAGTCCTCCTGATCTGATCCCATGTTATCATTCATTTTGTTCACAAAGGGTGTTATTTCCCCCTCTTAAGTAAATGAAAGAGCTTGCACAGTGGTCTAATCATTAAATCTGAATCATAGTTATACAGAAAAATTCAGGTTGGAGAGAACCTCAGGAAGCCTGCAGTCCAACGCAGTGGTTGGACCAGGATGCTCAAGGAATTGTCCAGTTGGGTATTGAAAATCTCCAAGGATGAAGAGACAGCACAACATCTCTGCACAACCTGTGCTACTGCCTGACTGATCCTCTCTTTTTTTCAGCTTGTGCCCATTGTCTCTCAGTCTCCCACTGTGTACCACTGTGAAGAGCCTGGCTCTGTGTTCTTGCCGTTGTGTTCCCATAGGTAGGGGCAGACTGCCGCTTGGTCCCCCTGAAGCTGTGTCTTTTCCAGGCTGGAGCAGCCCAGCTCTCTCCACCTCTCCTCACAGGGCAGGCATTCCGGTGCCCACCTCAGTGGCCCTCCACTCAACTTGTTTCATTTGGTCAATGTCTTGAACTGGTGTTTTGCACCAGGAGGTGGTGGTCTCTGACGATCCCAGTAAGAAAAGCATTCAGATTCTGTAAGATACCATTCACAATGATAGATCTAACACTGTAAGGAGAGAATAGCATAGATAATCTTATGTCCCCTTGGATGCTGGGACCCCTGGATAGTGTAGCATCACATGGATCCCTGATCCACACTGGGCAGACCCTATCCATAGAAGAGATTCTCCCCTTTTGGTCATTCAAGATATTTTCTGACAAGAAAACAACTCTATTCATCATTTACACTGTCAAACAGAAATGGTGTTCTCATGAGAAATTTTTGCTGCACTGTTAGATAACGGTAAGGCCACTCAGGAGGGCGTAATTGTTGGTACCCAGTGGGAGCTGTCTGCAGGCTCCTTTGTTACCATGAGCTGGCTGAGTTTATCCTGCTGCCAAGTAATTTGTGCAGCACAACACAGGCCTGAAGGCCACTGTGTACATGCATCTTAGTGCAGCACAGCACAGGCCTGGACTCACTCAGGTTAATTTACATGGATCACTAATTCCTCGATGTAGGGTGGTCTTCCTGTCAGGATCACTACATCTAGAGGACCCAAAACTGGGATCAATATGATGAGTGCTGAATGGAGGGTAATAATTGCATCCCTTTATCAAACTATGTTCCTGTTAAAACAGCCCAGGATGCTGTTGGCCACTTGCTGCCAGGGCACACTGTTTTCTATGAAGTTGGTCACCTTGCTGTCTACTAAGACTGCCACGCACTTTTCAGCAGAGCTTTTCCCATTAGTCATCAACCTGAATTGTTGCAAAGGTTTCTTGTTTCCAGTCAGCCCATTCCTCCAGCCTCTCTGATGTGGCAGTCTTGCCCTTGGACAAAGTTCTTCCAATTTTATATTATCTGCAAGTTTGACAAGAATGCTGTCCATCACCTCATCTATATTATTGTTAAAGATGTTAAACAGGACAGTTCCCACAGTAGACCCTTGCAGAGCTCTCATTGGAATTACTGTCAATATAAAATTCATGTATTATACCAGTTCTCAGGTCACTAAAAGCAACTTGTGAAAAAGGATTTTTTTTAAAAATACATTATTTCCATCAATTATTTGCTCCTATTTTCTCTTGGTTCTTATGCGCTGCCATCATGCTGTGGTGTCTGGGTTCATAATTACCTTAGAAAAACTTCCCTGTGTGTGTGTCCTGGTTTTGGCTGAGATAGAGTTAATTTTCTTGCTAGTAGCTGGTACAGTGCTGTGTTTTGGATTTCGTACGAGAATAATGTTGATAACACTCTGATGTTTTAGTTGTTGCTAAGTAGTGCTTATCCTAAGTTAAGGATTTTTCAGTTTCCCATGCTCGACTAGCAAGGAGGTGCACAAGAAGCTGGGAGGGAGCATAGCCAGGACAGCTGACCCAAACTAGCCAAAGGGATATTCCATAACATGGGCTGTCATGCTCAGTGTATATACTGGGGGGAGTTGGCCGGAAGCACGGATCGCTGCTCGGGAACTGGCTGGGCATCGGTCAGCGGGTGGTGAGCAATTGGTTGTGCATCACTTTTATTTTCTTGGGTTTTATTTCTCTGTCTTTTTTGTTATCTTCTTTTTCATTACAATAATAATTATTATTATTTTATTTTATTTCAGTTATTATACTGTTCTTATCTTAACCCACAAGTTTTACTTTTTTTCCAGTTCTCGGGGGAGAGAGTGGCTGCATGGTGTTTAGTTACCGGCTGGGGTTAAACCATGACAGTGTGTTTATTTTTGGCGGTGTTGGAGGAAAAGGGTTATCATGATTATGAGAACACCTCATGTTCAGCATAGTGAAGAAGGAACTGTCCCTTTTCTAATATGTAAATCCTTGTTTGTATCTGGCAATAAAAAGTATTAATTGTACTAATTGCGCTAATATTTATTTGTAAAAAAAATCTCAGCTTGCTAAGAGTTAACCCTGGTAGGCAGTTAAGCCCCACATAGCTGCTTGCTCACTCCCACCCAGTGGGATAGGGGAGAGAATTGAAAGAGTAAAAGTGAGAAAACTCATAGGTTGTGATAAATGCAGTTTAATAGATAAAGCAAAAGCTGCGCGTGCAAGCAAAGCAAAACAAGGAATTAATTCACTACTTCCCATCGGCAGGCAGGTGTTTAGCCGGAAACAGGAAAGCAGGGCTCCATCACGTGTATCAGTTACTTGGGAAGACAAGTGCTGTAGCTCTGAACTTCTTCCTCTTCCTCCTTCTTTCCCCAGCTTTTATTGCTGACCGTGACACCATACAGTCCCGCCTATACCTTTGGTCAGTTGGGGTCAGCTCCCAACTTCTTTTGCTCCCCCAGCCTACTTGCTGGGAGGGTAGTGTCAGAAGCAGAGAAGGCCTTGAAGCTGTGTAAGCACTGCTCAGCAAAAACTAAAACATCCGTGTATTATCAACACTGTTTTAATCAGAAATCCAAAACATAGCACCATACAAGATACTATAAGAAAACTAACTCTATCCCAGCCAAAACCAGTACAAAAAGACAGAATTATCTTTGCATATTCTACCTTGTGTTATATAGCCATGCTTTTATCTTTGATGGCAACACTTACTGAAGGTGTGGAAGATTTCCTTGCTAGCTGTGCTCGTTTTAGAATCCTTTCACTGTGAAAAGTGGTATTTAAGAAAATAATAAAAATTGATGATGAATCAGGAAGAAGACTTAGGTGAGAAAAAAAGGATATCTAGGTCTTTCAGAGAAAACAGGAGATAGTTTTCATCAGTCTGAATAACTCGCTCTTTGCTGATAAAGACAAAGTCTCTAGACAAAGGGAAAGTGAACTCATCGCATGTATGTTTTGAAACTACTTGACAAATTTTTTCATTACCTGTTGTTAATCATATCAGATGAGAACAGTGCACTTTAAGAGACTTTTCATTTCTAGATTATAGCAGATTACAGCAGTTATGAGTTTTAAAAAGTCAAAATAGCGTCATCATCTGTGGAGAAGTGCAACCTCTTCTGTCCAAGAGAAACACAGTATAGGAATGACCTCACCCTGTTTTAAACACACATTGACCAGAAGTGCTAGGAAGAACAAGTTAGCAGTCTCTGATGATGAAGAAAAAAAGAGTGAAAAGAAATAGATTAAAAGCTTGAACTATTTGAAAGGATGAAATGGAACAGTTCCTTTTCAAATCATAGAGGTGGAACCACCATGCTTCCAGAGAGACCTTTGTGAAATATTGGCAGTTTAGCAGGAGGTTGTATCCTGCCTGGAGAATTAGACTCCTCTGTTCCAAAGTCCTAAGTATAATTACAAATAAATATGGGGAAGACTTATTCCCTTAAATTGTATAAAACTTTTTACATATCCAAGATAAGTCCAGGATCACTTAATAAGCTTGATAGATATTTTCATGGCTTTGCAAGCTTTCAGACAAGTTTCATGGTAAATTTTCAGGGATCCTTGGAACTCTGTACACTAAGAATAATAATGTATGTGGGCTGAATGACATTGGAAGAAGTTAGTTTTCACATAGCCCAGGCAATTAGCTTTTAGAGGAAGAGAGCATTGAAATCTTATTGCTTCCAGCAAAGTTCATTTGGGTGGCACTTGGAGCATCACTATGACAGCAATAGTGACAGCGTAACCAGCCTGCTGAGTGGTGGGAGTGGATTCTTACTGTGGCAAAACTGAGGGAAAGTGTATTGCTTTTCTCCATCCTTCCCACACAAAGGGTGCATTGCTTACCCCACATTATAGCAGTATAAATTCCCAATACCACAGTCAAAAGCAACACCTGAACTGCAAAGATCTAAATATATTAGTGTGTTATTTGTGTTTAAAAATATCTATCATGTGATGTCACTGTAGCCTGTTAAGAACATCTCTTGGTTTGCTGCAAGATTGGACGAAGAAGAGCAGGCAGAATTCCACTTGCAAAGGTGGCCAATTCTGTTGAGCCTAGCTGGCAGGGCTGGGGAGGTCCCACTACTATGGCCTCTGTGCAAGGAGGTCAGGGCTGCCCTGTGCCGGTCACAGCTGGTTCCAGCTGGCTCAAAAGTGGATGAAACGGACCCTCCATGAGCCAAAACTTAGCCAGTGAGAAGAGTTTATCATGCCACTTCAAAAAAAAACCCTAAGAAAGTGCGGTAAACACCAAAAGAGGAGACATGGGAGGAAAAGCAGGAGAGACAACACCAGAGCATGAAGACATGCAAGACACAACACCAGGGCAAGAGGGACTGCTACGCAGGGACAAGGGAGAAACAAGACTTCAGGGGCAGTAGATCAGGAGAAACACTGAAGGAAAGGACTCACCCGAGCAGGACAGAGGTAGCCTGAGGAGGAGGCTGCAACTGGTGGAGACCACACTGGAGCAATTGTGTAGGAGCCACTATGTGCTGACCCCAGTGCTCTGCACTGCCTGTTGCCTCACCAAGGGGACCAAGTGCAGCATGTGGCAAGGGGACTGGGGACCAGGAAAGGGGGAGGAGAGGTGTCTAGAGGGAAGTCGAGGTATTTTCTCTAATCATTTATTTATTTGTTTTTATTTTTCAGTACCAGAATCAGTAATTAAAAGTTTCTTAATTGGCAATAAGTTAAATAGATTTAAATTCCCCAAGTCAAAACTGTAGTATTTTGTTGCCTGTGACATTGGTGTTGATGAGGGATAGGGAAAACAGTAAAAAAGCAGAGTCTGTCAGCCAAAATCAAAATATTCATCTGAGAAACAATAAAAACATTGTTGTACACGTGCAAGTTCTCCCTAAGTCAACAATGTTTGCTTCAACTTTTCCTTTGCCTGTCAAGCCATGGAGCTAAAAAAGAGAGAATCCAAATTCTCATATCTAAAAATATTCCAAGTGCCTTTGAACTAGGGAATGGTTGGTAGGTTATTTTTCTTTTCTCCTTGTCTAATCGATAGGAAGATTTAACAGACTTTAAAGAGGTAACTTGGTGGCCTGCTGCGTTGCTTCTGCAGAATGGGCTTATTGTACATATTTGTAGGGTCTTTGCATCCCTCACTCCGCTGTTTTCTCCTCAAGTATCCCTCTGAATGAGCACCTTCGTGTTCCTGTTGTATCTACTGCATGCTTCTGAGGATTTCTGAAGTCTCTCAACCCTTTCTCCCTCCTTTTCAGGGGCCCTGTGTCATGCCCACATACCCTGAAGGAATGTATGGAGTCAGAGGAGGGAGGGAAGGGAAGGAGACCACAGAGAGGCTGCCATGTTGTCCTCATTACTTCCAGGGCAGGAGCTGGTATGTAACTTTGATACTCTTCTAATTGCTTTGCTTCTCATTCTCTGCTCCAGAGTATCACTCTACCCTTTCATTTCCATACCGACACCATTATAGGTGCTCTTCCCACTTTTCTCCCACTGTTTTTTAATTGTATGTCTTGGAATAACCCATTTAGATAAACCATACCAACACGTTAAAACCGTATGATGGAAAATATAGGACTGAATCATGGGTATTGTTGAATGGGACGATGTTGACAGTGGTAGGAACTTCGTGTATGATGACAACTTACTCTCAAATAGTCATTTTAGCCTGATGCTGCAGGGTCTCCAAATATATTCCAAAGAAAAGACTATTTCATGGCCAGCACAGAAGCCCTTATAATACCTTGGATACAAATATGTAACAGGCTGTGGTCTGGTCTGGTACTTTGCTTACCCTCCTGAAAGATGGAGGAGTGAAGGTAAGTTTGATAGCCATGTAAAAACAAACAAGACCTCTATTGTGCATACCTACTCACTAGATTAGTAAAGGGTTTGCATCTTCTACACATTTGTGTCTCTAGCATTAAGGTGAAACACAAGTATTTAAAATGAAAGTGGGATTAATTTGTATAGCTCTTGAAATAGTAAGATCTGGAAAAAAAATCATTGTACTTTTTTTAACTGCTGGCAATTTTTTTCACACAGGCATCAGAAATGTTATTTAACTACTTTAAAGACTGGTTGCCTTCAATATTTCTTAAATAAATTAATTTTGGATTTGTAGCTTTGCAAAATATCCCAGATGTCCTGAACTCTGAAAATATGTTCTTTGAAGCTGAGATGTAAAAAATGATTGGGTGGATAAAATCATGTTTTAGCCCAGTGTGAATTTATCTAGGCCATAATATGAGATTCTGAATATTTTTTTTTTAAATTGAAAACATTGGCAGAAGAGCAGAGCTCTACAATGAGAGTATTTATCCTTGCCAAACATGCAGATCAATCTGGTAAAGACACTACCTTGCTAATTTCTTAAATGTGTGATCCTCGCATTTTTTTGTAAACAGAATCTTATAAACTAATTCACTAATAAAAATATATTTTCTTACCTTAATCTTATATTACTGTGGCAAGCACCCAAGTCTGAAACTGGATGAGTCAGTTATTATGCACTGTTAGCACTACGTAATGTTTTCTGAAGCAGCAAAGCAGAGAGTAGCGAGATAAATAGATTGGATTTAATTGTTATGCATATGGAATTTTCACAGCAGACTAGGATTGTTGATCACCTTAACCCTGGCCTACATTGCCTTGTTATCTCTAATAAGTATGTGTTACAATTAGAACCTCTGATTTACTTTTGTTTTCAGTAGTGTAGTAGCATCATATTACCCTCCTTTAGACTAATAATAGTTGATTAACTAGCGGCAAGTACTGAGTCACACAATCTGCTTGCTGAAGCAACTGATATTTCTCTCAGCTATTGCATGTCAGTTACTGCCATATCTGTCATCAGCCTTTGAGTTTAAAAGGGTGGCATGTGCTTCTTAGATGGTGTATATTGTGATGAAAATACATGTTAATCTAGATTTCACATAAACTGCAGTGCACTTCAAGCTAATTTCCACTTCAAAAAAAAACCCAAAACAAAAACCCCTTCATGCTTCATCCTGGCCATTCCACCTTCTCCTGTATGACACATCCTCTTACCATTTTTATTTAGGCAAAAAACCCCTTATCATGATTCTTTTTTCCAATTTGCAGCTCATTTTTTCAAATGTCTTTTTATCATTTTGCAGCTGAAATTATTTGTTTAGTGCAATATTGGAATAGTTGTAAACCAGAACACAAGCTGTTAGTTCAGTCCTTAGGATTAATGGTTTTAAGGATTCCTACCTCCGCTTTCAGTGATAAGTTAACCTAGGTATTATTTTCCCCTAAAAATGGCAAACGGGATTCTTTTCTCTCCCCTTTATATCACTGGGAGCTTGCTGCTTAGGGTACAGAAATGTCTTTTCCTGTGACCTAAACTATAGATAGATGTATGCTTTGTTCTCTCTTTCCAGCTTTTAACTCTCATCTGGTATTGGTGGTTTTTTTCTCCTAACTTTAGCACCATGAGCAGTCATCTGTCTTCTTTCTTAATTTGGTTGACTTCAACCTTTTCTAACTGTTAACTTAGAAGATACTGTTTACATTTACTATCATGTATTTCCTGATGGAAAAATATATATCATAATTGTAACAAAATAACAAAGAAGAAATTGCTGGGATATTTTTGAGAAAACATCCTTCTCCAGAAGGAAGAATGAATTGTCTCTTCTTTTTTTTTCCTATGTTTTTATGAGAAACATACTACTGTTACATCTAATAACACTAAAACCATATTTTCTATTCAGGTTTGATACAAAAATAGGTCAAAATAAAAACAAACAAACCAAACCAAACTGACTCTGATATCATAATCTTAGAACATACTATTTAATGGGTCACTGTTTTCATTACGCTTCCTGCTGCTTTCTGGAACACACCTGTTTTTTTCTATAATATGGCCCATCCTTCTAATATAGTTCTCCACCTTCATTTGTTACAAATACTTATTAGATAACCTGAGTTACTCACTTTAACATTTTAGGGTCTCATTTTAATTGGCTAGTTTAGCAGTCCTTACTGAAATTTTTCTTAGAAGTTAGGAATGCCTTATTCTGACACTGTAGGCTCAATAATTCTCACACAAGCTGCTTCTACAGCCTCTCCATGCCTCTGTAACTTGTATATAGTTACTCTGAAATTACAGCAGCATAAAGCGAGAATAGAGCCAGGCTATCTTTGACTCACATATAAAAGATACCTTGAGAAACTCTCTTAAAACATTTTTAGTAAAGCTTAGACTTTTAAAAAACTGTGTGTGCTGAGGTGCCTAAAACCATGTCAAATAGAGTCACACAGAAGGAGAGTGGTGGAAGCCAAAGTATATCCAGCTTTGGCTAAGGGCTATGCAGGTGTTTCTCTGCCAGGCAAGAAAGATACACATTGAAGAAGCTCTTTCAATTAGCCATCCTTTATGTTTTGAAGGCACCTGAACATGGAAGCACTAGAAAGCATAGAGTGGACAGAAACATACAGGCTGCCTTTTGATGAATGAGATTACTCCACAGCAACATGCACGACAGCATTTTATCATCTCAATAAATGGAATGTTTGATGTGAGAAATATTCTAGAGATTATTCATACAACAGCAAGTATAGGAGGTACATCAAGATGCAACTGGGTATTTATTATTGTTCTTACTGTTATAAAACTTTTATGATATAAAATATTGATCAGCTCTAATGTCTGTGATTTGCACTGTGTATTTTTGTCATATTCTTTCATTGTAAAGAAAAAGGTTAGGTATCCTACGTGAATAAATTGATGAAATTAAATTCTTAAGTTCTAAGTGAAAGAAACAAGTATTAATGTAAGTATTTGATCAAAATTCACAGAAAGTCCAACTTCTTAAAAACTTTTTAGGAATTAAATGTGATTATTGCTTAAAAAGAGGAATTAAAAATATTAGAGATAAATTAACATAAAAACAGGTGCTTAAGTCTACAGATTTCACCACTTGATATGAGAAGCCATGTGCATTCACGCAAATTATGCTGTTTCTTCTAGACATGGTTTCCTAGCACAGTTTGAGCTGGTTACATTCTGCTGGAGGAAAACAATAGGCACAATTTGGGGACATACATTCTTTCATGTTTCTACTTTTGTGAGGTCGTTTAACTCTATCCCATGATGGCTTGGGATATTGGGTGTTAATTGCAAGGCAGAAATGGCAATAGATCTTGTTGATCCAGAAGCATATAGGTGCAAAGTTAATTTTCTTCTTATGAGGAAAGAGGATGGAAGAAAAGTCACCAACAGTAGAGAACAATATCACCATAAGGTGGAAATGGTGGCATTAAATGAGGCTCACTTTTTTGTGAGCCTCCAGTGAGATGTGGAACATATAATTCAGATACTCAGGTACAACATGGCATTTTTTAATGATCTATTAATTAATTCCAAACTGGAATATATCATAACCCTATTTCTGAATGGACTTGTTTCACGTTTGCTATGGAGTCTTTCATTGCGTCTTCCAAGGAGCACTCATAATTTTTACTTACACAGGAAAGTGACAAAATATACTTCAAGCCTAAATTTCATATATCTCATATTCATTTTTGTTAAGTTTCCTCTTTCCTATTCAAGTCTTGGTGGTAATGAGGTGATAAGAAAACAGCCATTTTTCATGGTTAAAACAGGTTTCCCAACAGAGCTTACGTTTTCTGCCCTCCCTCCAAATCAGTATGTGCACAAGTGTCTTGGGATGAAGTTTTGTTTGGTTGGTTTTTTTTGTAAATATTCCAAGATAATAAACAAATAGGAGGAGAGAAAACTTTCATAAACATATAATTTGTTATATATAGGTCAGATAGTGATGTGGATTCCTCTTCTTTGCTTTTAAACCTTATAAAGCACATGAAGCCATGTCTGATGTGAATTAGCACAACACTAGCCTCACGTTCCTTTTTCTTAGGAGACAGGTGGAGAGGCAGTGACAGTATGAGATGAAAACTAAGAATCTTATATACATTTTATGTTAGATGACATTCAGATCTTACGTGCTGAGTTATAAATAGTACATTTTCCTGCAGTTTGTTTGTGTAAAACATCATTGATACAGTTTCACTTTTCATGGCCTAAATAATTTATCTGCAGCAGGCTGTGTTCATGCATATGCACCACTAATCTATCTGCATGCATACAAACACACAGCATTTGTGTATGAAAGAAAGAAACAATCAAATAGCTATAAGCCCTCAATGTCTCTAGATGTTTTCATTTTCAAACTGTCTACAAACACTTCTTTAAAGGTCACTTTTTTACTGTACTTAATGTATCTTTGTGTGTAATTTTAATTCATACTGAAGTAGACTTCCTGAAATTTCTGGCCTTAATTTCTTTTGGCTACAGACAGTGTATTCCTCCCCTAATGCAAGCCTGTAGTTAATCATCTAGATGTATGCCTTCAGTTATAACAGAATAACAAATGGCCTTTATTGTAATTATGTTCAGTCCACTCCATTGTGATACTAACCCAATGCAGTGGGTCCTCAGGATAGTTCTCAAAGTCCTTTATTTCTCCCCTACCTGGGCTGGAAAATAAACAGTTTGGAAAGCTGATTTATTTACCCAGTGATATTGTACAAAAGATGAGGATACTAACTTTCTGTCAATATGCTAGTTTTTTTAGACATCTGAATATTTTTCTGCAATACAAATTGACTTTTTTAACAATTCTGAAACTGATTCCATATTAGCATTTTTAATGCTTTATATTTAATCTGTTTCTATAACACATATTAAATAGGTTAGCAAAGCAACTCTCCACAAATGAAGTATGTTAATTTATTCTCAGAACTAGAGTTCATGTGGAAAATAATTCCTTTATTTCCTCCTTAGACATAAAATTCAAATATAATACCACATGAATTAATAAAAATGTTATTTTTCTCATATTTAAGAGGGAAAATGTTCTTTGGGAAGTACCCTTTATTGTTTCCCAGAGTAACAGTTACCACATACCTCATTTTAATGAGGAATTATGTTAGAAATACTATGAGAAATCATAATTTCAGGATTTCTGCATAGAGACATGTAAATCTAATCAAACCAGGACAGTAAGTTTTGATTCCTTCCGAAGTCCTGATCTAAACAGAGTTTCTCAGGGGTCATGTTCTACTTAAGCTATAGGTTCGTATTGGAAGTTGGAGACTGGGACATAGGGCCAAAGCTCTCTGCTTTGTATGGGCCTGGGGAGAAACTATCATGATCTAATTCAGGTAGTTTGATGGTCTGGCTGCTCAGGCTCTGGTATAGGCTAGGTCAGAAAACGATTTCCTGTAGTCCACATAGCTCCCATCCTCTTAAAAGCTACAAGCCTGCTGAAGATTGGCTCCAGGGATAAACCGACTTGCATCACAGTACAGGGAAAAAGAAAAAGACAGCTAGTCTCTGAAGCAATCTCTGTATTGGGAGACCAAAACTTTGCGAATCTTATGGCTTTTAGATTCAGATAATTTGTCTTCTCATTATTTTTTTTTAATGTAACCAGCTAATGAGACTGTGACTTTTTCTGTTCTAATGCTTACAAGAAAAGAATGTTTTAATAAAAACATTAATTTATTTTAGCTTATTCTCATGAGACTTAACACAAAAATTTTACCTGACAAACAAAGCCTGAGTACTACCCAACGGACTTCAGAGACAGAACGTCCTGTAGCAGTACAAGCTCTTCTGTGATGAGCAGTACAAGCTCTTCTTCTCATCTAGTGATGTTGCCATATGTGATAAAGAAATAAAATTGGTTGAAACTCAGTATGTTAGCTTGCTGAAACTTCAGTAAATTGAAATATTCCTAAACACTTGTTTAAATAGACACTACCACAGATAGTGGTTCATTAGAGTACCATTAGGAAAAACACTGTACCAAGCACTCATCTCTCCAAAATATGGGTACCAATTACATATAATAAAACAAAACTGGGATGAGCACAAGGCTTAATTCAAAAATGAGCATCTCCTTAAATACCTGACTGCCTATGTGTGAGCATACATGACAGAGGAACAGGGTGAGAAAATAAATGAGAATTATTTGAGAACAAATGTAAATCGTATACTTTGAGCAGGAGTTCTTGAAAGGCAAAATACAGTGTAGCATTTTCCCTTAACAGATAAGAATGTTAATGTAGTTCATAAAGGAGTGACAGTATTATTTAATCCTACAACTGAAAAAAATTTGGATTTTAAAGCTTTGACTGATTTCCTTAACATCTTCATTTATGATAGGAAAAAGATCCCATTTTTTAGAAAACTTTAGAAAACTAAATAGATATGAATGTATTGGTCTATTTTTCAGCAATTTTTTAGTAACAATGTCTTCTGTATATCGTAGAATTATATGTATCTTTTCACATTGATAGATAAACCTCTGAACAGGTATTACAGTTCCCTCAACAATTTGTTGATTAATGCAGTAGTTCCAAATACAGCTGCTGTGCTGGAGAGACAGAAATTAAAGACGACATACAAATAAATATGAATGTGGTTGACTGAGTAGTCTTTTTTCACTATATACAATACACACAGAAATTTGGAGCTGGTATTTTTATCCATATAATTTTTAGTTGTCTTGTGCTTCTCTAGTAATTTTTTTGTTAAGCAATACAGTACCAATACAAATATGTTTCATGCACAGTTAACACAATTGAGAATTGTGTTAAACTAGCTTTTGAGTTAGCTGGAAAATGAGTAAAATGACTGCTTTTCTGAAATAAACACCAACCCTTAGACTTCATATGTTCAGTTGATAAATGACACACCAGTGCCCATATTGTAAATGAAACATGGCCTACAGCTCCAGTTTGAGCCTTAACTCACTACATTTTGAAATTGTAAATCCTGAACCTGGAGTTGCAGTGTCCACCTAGTCTGAATGTTGAAACCCTAAGATCAAAATGCAGTGCATTGTGGTTAAAACTGAATACCTGTTAGAAAGCCATTTTTAGGTATCTCCTACCTGTTAGATGTCTCTACTCAGCTGATACTATAATCAAGAAATTGAAATGCAAGGAAGGAGGTTCTGGGAGAGGAGCAGGAGTTCTCTGAGGAGAGAACTCATATTAGGAAAATTCACACAATCCAATATGCCTAAATGTTCCCCAGCTGCATGATTACCCCTCATATATTGTGGCGTTGGCATGGAAGGTAAAAATTCCTGGTTTGGAGAACTTCTAACAAAACCAAAAGCAGATAAGGTCCTAACGCACACATTCTTGAAACAGGAACTCTGCACAAACTACTTTTCAAAAGACCTAAAACACTGCAAGCTAAGCTTTTTCACAGCACAGCAAAACTATCTAGTAGCAATAGCATAGCCATCAAGAAGACCAATCAGCAACATCAAAAATAACACTGCATTCTTACCAAGCAAAGGAGAGAATATTTAAGATTGTAAAAGTAGAGCCAGAAGTTAATTATTCCTGTCCTGGTTTTGGCTAGGATAGAGTTAATTTTCTTCCTAGTAGCTGGTATAGTGCTGTGTTTTGGATTTAGTAGGAAAATAATGTTGATAACACACTGATGTTTTTAGTTGTTGCTAAGTAGTGTTTATACTAAGTCAAGGATTTTTCAGCTTCTCGTGCCCAGCCAGCAAGAAGGCTTGGAGGGGCACAAGAAGCTGGGAGGGGACACCATCAGGACAGCTGACCCAAACTGGCCAAAGAGCTATTCTATACCATATGACATCATGCCCAGTATATAAACTGGGGGAGCTGGCTGGGAGGGGGATCGCGGCTCGGGAACTAACTGGGCATCGGTCAACGAGTGGTGAGCAATTGCACTGTGCTCCACTTGTTTTGTATAGTTTAATTCTTTTAGTATTGCTATTGTCATATTATTATTATCATTATCATTGTTTTTCATTCCTTTCTGTCCTATTAAACTGTCTTTATCTCAACTCATGAGTTTTTTTTTTCCTGATTCTCTCCCCCATCCCAGGGGTGGGGGGGCAGTGAGTGAGCGGCTGCGTGGTGCTTAGCTGCCGGCTGGGGTTAAACCACGACACTTTCTTTCTTTCTTTTTCTTTCTTTCTTTCTTTCTTTCTTTCTTTCTTTCTTTCTTTCTTTCTTTCTTTCTTTCTTTCTTTCTCTGTCTGTCTGTCTGTCTGTCTGTCTGTCTGCTTTTTTTAATAGGCCTAAGATTCCGAAGAAAAACTATCCTGAAATATTGCTGCATGGCATACTGATTTACTAAGTGAGAAGTGATGCTGACATCCTCTCACAACCAGTGAATGAAATTGTTCATAAATGTGTCTTACTGTCTTCTACAGTCTGTGATCCAGCATGAGTTGGAGTGACTGCAATATCCTGTGTCCTTTCTGATTGTAAACTGATGAGGGCTGTGTTTCTCTGGCTTTGATAGTTGTGGTCTCATCATCTCTTCAGTTTTGTGCCTGTTCCTAAGACATAGGAAGATCAAATAGAATATAGATATTAGAAAAAATTTGGAAGTGCATTCAGGAAAGTGAGACGTTTACATTTAAAATGTAAAAATCTCTCTTCTGAGCTTGACTTCCATGTGTATTTGCTGTTAGGCTCTCGACTTCATTTTCCATCCACATAGCACTACCTAAACAGTCCAAGTTGTTACATGAATACATTGCTAAAAGCCTAATCTTTAACTTTTGTTCAGGAATGGTAGGCTAGTGCTGAAGTGCTGTACTAGAAATGTAAGTGAACAAGAGATTGTCAGAAATGAAGCTATTTTAATGCACTCTTCATGCAGTATAGTGGAAATGGCCTAGATGATGAAATGAGAGTGGCAGTGGCAATGATATTCTGTCCTGTGTATACAGATTTGCTAAAAGAATTAGTTCTAATAGTATTTTTACACTATTGTAGCAATGCAGTTGCACATCATTATCCTGAACTAAACTGAACATTGTTACAGAGAAATAACAAATAACCTTAGTATTGATATAAGTTTAATTTTAAAACTATAGCATAGTTAAAATTTAATTATTCCTTATTCAGAATCTGATGCAAAAAACTGATAAAAATTTCAGGTTCATCCATTCCCAAATCTGTTCTTCTTCTTCTTCTAGGATTTTTTGCTTAATAAAATATAAAAACAAATTTTTCATCACATTAAAAACGTTTTTTTGTCAGAGGTCAGAATGATGCATTTAAGTTAGAAAAAGAGGAGAACAGGATATTTTCTCCCCTATTTGGAAGTCCAGAAGAAGGGACATTGAGGTGAGGGGAAAATAGGGGTTTAGCCTGAGAAAATTTGAATCCTACTTACTAATGCCCTAATATAGGCTATTCTGGAGCTGGTCTATCGTTTGATGATGTTCTATTTTTGTAGAAAAATAATAACTGATACAGGGATCAGAGCTCACATGTTCCACTTCACAAGTGCATGTTCTCATCAGGCTCATCATTCTTTCTGTGTCTCCTCCCTCATCATTTAAGTATTTTATAAAGAGTGGAGCAATGCCAGAGGCTTACCTCAGAATGGGACCCATTGTTTGGGATGTCTAGTAAGACATACAATAGTATAAGTCAAATCCATGCTTCTGAGAATTGTTTTAAACTAGAAGGAGAAGCAAGAATGAGGACAGTAGATAGGGTACTGATCTCTTTTTTATCTCAGACTCTTCTCCTGTAAAGTAGTTAGGAAATTCTTTTTCTCTGAGGGCAGAGGAAGATATTGACCCTTGCTACTCCCATTTTCTGCCTGAGCACCCTGAGTAGTCTTGCTTCTGTGGCATCATGTAATTCTAGTCAGTATTTTTTTTCTGAAAGAAAAATAATGAATTCTGCAAAGATCTGCAAATAGTTTCAGAAACCACTTTTTAAATATATTGTGCATTGGCTAAAATCTGTAAAGCATAATAACAAAAAGAAATGTCCTGAGTAATTTCTGTCATGTCTCAGTAATCCATTTTCATGGACGACAAAGTACACAAAAGAGAAACTAAACAAGAATTTTACTAAGAATTAAATATATTCACTTAATTAATTGAATATTGGAGCAATTTCTGCTCTCTCTCTCCAAAGAATTATTTTGTGCATCTTTGTATCTATAGGATTTGTAGATCCATGCAGCAACTTTGTGCCAACTGCATTAATGAGGTGAAAGAGGGAAACAATTATTACCTACCATATTAATGTTGTGCTTTAGGTCTGTATGTGTGTTCTAGTGATATTCAGTGACTGTATCCAGCTCAAACTCTGCCACACCATCCCAGGAAAGCTCTTCCTTTCCAATTAAGTAACACACACAGTCTTAAAAACAACCCTGCGTATTTGTTGGCACTTGTAAATTTTTTCAGTGTTGTTAAGTTTTTGTTTGTTTTCACCAGTTCTAGCCCCTCCCTGGATGTGTTCTCTTCATTTCATTCATTGGCAGAACATGCTTTCAGCAGAAATATTGATGTGCATTGTACCTACTGTATACAACATGCTTGTTTTCAATCAAGCCATTAAGAGACAAAATCAAGGTAAAATGAAGGCTCACAGTCTCTCACATGATCTAGAACTGAATTTCTGTAAAAGTTCACAGTAGAGATTAGTATACTTCCCCAACATTTAAGATATCAACAATAAGTTAAGACATGAATAGCTAGCTGTTCACGTCCCGGGTCTTTTTGTGTGTATCTTAGCACCTATAAATCTATATAATTGCATTTTCTAGTTTTCATTGAAGGAAGAGGAAAAACTAGAAGGGATTTGTAGGTACTTCATCTATGTATCTGTTTTGAAGAGGCAAAGAGTATTTTGTACTACACTGAATTTATCCCATGACACAGAAAACACTGTGTTTTAATGGCATTTTTTTAATCTTCTATTTGTTTAAGAGAATCAAATCATATAGATTATGTTCTTGTTTATACATATCTGAATATTCAACTTTTCATCTTTGTTTTCACAGTGGTTTGAATATTATATGTGTAGTATAATTTATTGTAGCTCAATTAATAGTTTGCTTTTGGGGGAAATAAAGTAAACTTGGGAAGATTTTATGTAAAATATTCCAGTGTGGGCCTTAATCAGAAAAAAACTCATTGTTTTGACATCATTAATCACTTGGCTTAAAGATGATCTGTTAAAAAACAATGTGAGTGCTTGGTATGCAAATTACAGTTCATTTACAGTAAATAAGGTAGAACTCCTCAGAAAAGGTTCCATAAATCTTACATCAAAGATAAGATTGGATACTATTTCCTGCAGTAGGAAAGTGAACCTATTTCTTATTAAGACATCTAGTAAGGATTATTAGTAATCCAAACTGTAATTGGGGGGGGGGGGAGAAATAGAAAATAATTTTACTTTACAGGCTGCCTTGTGAATAGTATCTACTGTTACAGCAGCAAATCTTCAGATAGCACTGTTTAACAGGATTTGGAAAAAAGTATACTTTGATTTCAGATGAAACTAGAATTTTAAATATGATACTTTGATATCTATTGCAGTTTTTGGGCAAAAAATGTCATGACTGACAGTTACTTGTACTTATAGATGTACATTTCTACTAGAAGGAGAGTGAGCATGTGCCTTTTAGAGAGCATTATTCCTAAAATGGAAATGATCATCTTTACTTGCTTCAGCATTCCTCTGATGGGGAAAACTGTCTTCCAGAGGTGTATACCTGTGATATAATAAGCTAGGGACTATGCAGGTGAGCTCAAATATTGTTAGCCATTTAAATAATGTCTGTTCATCCAAGTAACTGATATTGTGCATGCTCCTAATATGTATGCAGAATAAAACAGAATGCTTAAACCACCATGGAGAATTTAAGTGTCATCTTCAGTGGTGTCATATGCAAATCTATTTTACTCCCATCTGCAAGTGCATGAATATGATCAGTTTCTGTGTCTGATCTCAGGCATAGCAGCCTATTACACTAACACAACTAAATGAAACAATTGGGCACAAATGATCATATCCAATGCAACACACCTTTTTTAAGAACATTTTGTATTGTTCACCATAACTTCCAAAATCAGTGCATTACAAAGAAGCCACTGTGTAATAATACTAGAAAACCAGTTATTCATTATAGGCAAGATTTTGTTACCCTCACCCATGAAACTTTGTGAATAGTCCCACTGAAATCATCATGTTAAATACATCACATGGCAAGGGAGATATAATTTGATTCTGAGCTTCTTTCTAATGAAGGATGACTAATATTAAATTTCATTGACAGACTGCAATGGTAATAGATTTTATGCAGAATTTTGAAAATGCATATTTATATTTTTTAGATTTTCCTTCCAAATATAAGGAGTTTATAAGAGTCTCTTCCTGATCTGACCTCTTTGTGCTGAGTCTTGGATGACTGACCTCTGTGATATAATTCAGTCTGTAGTAATTGTACGTTAGTTACCTTCAAAATGAAGCTTCACAAGCATTGTCTTTTCCAAGGATAAAACAGTTTCACTGATGAAACTTCTTCTAGTACTATAAAAATTATCAGGGGAGCATGGCAAAGAAGTGTTAAATAGTACCATCTATTCATGACATGGAATTCATGACATTGAAATAATCTCATTGACTTTAGAACAGCGCTGCAGTTTTTGGTGCATATGTGAAACTTCTCATGGCATTTTAAACTTCATTGTGTTAATGCTGAATGATAATTAGACCTCTATGAGAAGGACCAGCTGGTGTGGAAAAAAAGTTGACCGAAAGAATGCCTAGTAAAGCCTTCATAACAGAGAAAGAAGATGCATACTGAGGCTTTTAATCTATACTTGGGTTCAGAGTACCTCCTCCTAGAAAGGTGACATACAAAGGTTAAGCAAGTTCCCTCTGCTTTGCATCATGTAAATAAGAATGTGTCCTGGTTTCAGCTGGGATAGAG
The DNA here is from genome assembly GCF_018139145.2 of Gymnogyps californianus. Classification (NCBI taxonomy): domain Eukaryota; kingdom Metazoa; phylum Chordata; class Aves; order Accipitriformes; family Cathartidae; genus Gymnogyps; species Gymnogyps californianus. The sequence continues at coordinate 28,192,677 of NC_059500.1, read as the reverse complement.
TTAATTTTCTTCTTAGTAGCTGATGTAGTGCTGTGTTTTGGATTTAGTGTGAGAATAATGTTGATAACATGCTGATGTCTTAGTTGTTGCTAAGTAGCGCTTATCTTAAGTTAAGGACTTTTCAGTTTCCCATGCTCCGCCAGCAAGCAGGCGTACAAGAAGCTGGGAAGGACCATAGCCAGGACAGCTGACCCAAACTAGCCAAAGGGGTATTCCATACCATAGACGATCATGCCCAGTATATAAACAGGGGGAGTTGGTTGGGAGGGGCAGATTGCTGCTCAGGCATCTGTCAGGGGGTGGTGAGCAATTGCATTGTGCATCACTTGTCTTTTCTTGGGTGTTATTTCTTTTTTTTTTAATATTCTTTTTCATTACAATTATTATTATTATATTATTATTATTATTATTAGTAGTGTATTTTATTTTACTTTAGTTATTAAACTGTTCTTATCTCAACCCACGAGTCTTACTTTTTTTTCTAATCCTCCTCCCCACCCCACTGGGAGCAGGGAGGAGGAAGCAGCTGCATGGTGCTTAGTTGGTGTCTGGGGTAAAACCACGACAGAATGGCAGAGTGTATCTCCTGGTACTCTTAGTATTTGATAAATAATAGAATAAACTGATTTAAGATACAATAACCAAAATCTGAAATCCAACCTGTTCTATTTCCTCCTTTTTTTCTTTCACTTATCTGGTGGCGTGAAAGTGGAGTTCTAGCTTTCTGTATCTTAATATTTGACCTGAGAGAGGGAGACCAATTGGTGTTTTACAGAAAACATGTTAGAGCTACCTCTATGACATCAGGAACAAAATAAGCAGAATTCAGGTAGTTTCAGTGGAACAATGGAAGAAAACAGAGCCAAGTCAGCAAAACATATATAGGAAACGTGTTACATATTTGACTCCAGTTTTGTGCTGCTATGACCAGATTGCTGCAAGTATCAAAGCTAGGGAACTTCACATTAGCTTGATCAGGCCCATACTGCACTACAGGCTTATTAACAGTGCCTGGTGACTGGAGCATGCAGAATAATGGAAATACAGAGTGACCTTCCTGTTGCAAAGGAAGCCCTCTGTGTCTACACTCATTAAAGCTGTCTTCAATGCTTCCAGGCTGCTGCACATGTTCTGACTCCATGTTTTTCAGGTTCAGCTTCTGCTTCTTTAAGCCCCAACCTGTTATGATTACCCTTACATCATTTTCAGTTCAGGAGATCTGGCAATAATGTGACGTTGGACCCCTCAGTATCTGATCTAAACAGATCTGCTCAGGCTACCATGATGGCTAAATTTTACGTTGTTGTCCAATGGTCAGGTGAGATTACTAGAGAGTAAATGCAGGACAAGGACTATGGAAAAGGCAGTAACAATTCTTGACTCTTTCCTGCAGTGTGCAACAGGATGTAAGAAAGAAAATCACTACTGTAAACAAGATCTAATTATGTATTTTGCACTTGACAATCATAACTGTTGCATTTTTAAGACTAAGTGAAGTATCTGTTTTTGGTTGAGTTTGACATCTGTGTCCTTGAGCTCTTGTGGTGCATTATGGCAGTTACAGTAAAGCTGTTTTATAGCCTTATTCACTCTTCTTAATGAGGAGGTGCTCAATCCAGAATGCGTTTTCTCGGACTCTGATTATGAGATGAGCATGATTACAAGTTATACTATCTCATTTGTGATGAAGATATGAATGGTTTTCTTAGACAGATGCTGATTAGATTTGATGATGTTAAATTTATTTCTGTTATGAGGGCTTTCCTTTGGTGTTCCTGTTCTCTGTGACTCTGTTTCCAGGAATCTTGTGAAATCCCTTTGTATCCAGTGATTATTTCTTTAGGGCTACTAGCAAGGTTGGAGGAAAGAATGGTAGGGAAGTAAGGTAATGGTACCATTTCTGTGGGGTTCAGCCACTGTATCAGCATAAAAAGGCCACTATGATCCCGTCCTCCCCCTCCTTTGTGACCCCATTGCTTCAAAGGTGTCAATCTTTTTCCACTTTTGTCATCATTCCATCAGGTTTCTCTGCCAGCTTTCCATGAGTGAGCAATAGGTGGGGTGAGAGCGAAAAATGTTTCATTGGAATCTGAAACAGCCCTTTATGCCCCTAAGGGAACTAATGAGACATTTTGACCAATAATATGTGTTGTTATAATGCATGATACTTCCCCTTCCTATAATCCTTGCTCTTCCTGTTATCGTTGACAGTAATTTTCTGACAAGGTATTTGATTTGTCTTTCCACAGGAGTGATCAAACAGAACAATGACAGTTCACTCAATATTAAATGTACTCACAAAACGCCCCAGGGAATCAAAATGCACAGAGTTATATCCACCTTAAAAAAATTACAAAAATCACCCTGCACAAGTATTCTGTCAAGTCTACTAGCACACATGTAGAGGTCTCCAAAAGACAATTAGCCTATTTCTTGTCTTTCCACACAGTCTGTTCTAAAGAGTACATCTGTTGATTCCAAGAAGGCTATATTTGTGGACATAAATCACATTACCAATAGAAAGGGAGACTTTTTATGGGACCTTTACAATGTGTTTGAACCAATTATTTCTGATTTAAAATATTAACAATACTAGTAAGTACATTTATTTTCCAAGGACTGGTAAGCTGGCAATAAACCTCCAATTATAATAAGATTATTTGTTCTCCAGCTGCTGCTTAGAGATAGATATTCTTAATAAAAAAGCAACTGTTTCCCAACAAAGTCATTAATGAATAGGGCTGCAGACCTTAGAACAGGTTAGAGCTCCTTCCCATTGCTTTCAATGGGTTTATGGAACAGGTGAAATGTAGCTGGACAAGCTTCCACTGAGCTATTTCAGCACCAGCACTTCAGTCACAACATAGAAAACGGAGCATCTGGATGAAGTGTCAGAAGGCTAGGACCTATGAATACACACTTAAAGGACTTTGCCTCATTTTATGTACCTAACACTTAGCGGAAGGGAAAGAAATGCTAATTTTAAGCATCTAATGTATACACTTAATTGGTCTGTGACATTATCTCTGGAGGTAAACTTAAGTCTATATCTGTATTAATACACTAAACAAGGCCATGGTATGGTCCTGAGCACTGCCATGAAGTCAACTGTAGTGTTAAATTTTCAGCACAGTCTTCATCTTGGCCAACAATCTTTCTCATTTGTAGTTTTTTGCAAGATTAGGGGTGTAATATGTCCAGAAATGTTTTCCAATGAATAATTTAGATGTGGACATGCTTTTCTTAAGTGGTGAAAAATGTAGCTGCATGGACACAAGCTGCGTTATGCTATTTGGCCTTAGACAGCAATATACATGTATTTTTTAATAGACAATTTTTAATATAAAAACCCACGTAAGAGCTAATATAAGAGAAAGTGAAGTTCTGCCCCACCCCACTTTATGTTCAAAGTGAAAAAACCCATGATAACATGTTATAAAGACTCTTGAAAAAACTATTGGGTTTGGGTTTCCATATGTTCCATTTGCACAGTTCTAGAATGTTATTAAATTATCACAGAGCAATACTCTTTACTCTATATCAAGTGACTAAAAAGGCTCTTGAATACAATACTGCAAATTTCCATTTGCTGTTTCACTAAAGTGCCCAAGGTTCTTTGCAGTTATTAGGTTATGTGAAGGTGATAGTAAGCATGATTTATTTACAGTGTACTGTAAATATTGTATTTACAATCTCTTTACAGTAGTGCTTTAGTCTTGTGAAAAACAAGTTTCCAGCTGTAACTGACAAGGACAAGTCCTCAGCTGGCTGGCACCTGGTGTTTCAATGAATGTAAATAATGATGTTAATTTTATGATAGGACCAGCAAAAATGAAATATGATTGTTATGCCTGATTACTTTTACAGTCATGTACCAGCCCCTCTTTGTTTAATTTGTTTTTAAAAAACACACTTAGCATCAAGTGTAATTACTATTCTATTATTATTTCATAGAATCATAGAATCATAGAATGGTTTGGGTTGGAAGGGACCTTAAAGATCGTCTAGTTCCAGCCCCTCTGCTATGGGCAGGGATACCTTCCACTAGATCAGGTTGCTCAAAGCCCCATCCAACCTGGCCTTGAACACTTCCAGGGAAGGGGCACCCACAACTTCTCTGGACAACCTGTTCCCATGTCTCACCACCCTCACAGTAAAGAATTTCTTCCTAATATCCAATGTAATCTACCCTCTTTCAGCTTAAAATCATTACCCCTCATCCTATCACTACACGCCCTGATAAAGTGTCCCACCCCATCTTTCCTGTAGGCCCCCTTTAAGTACTGGAAGACCACTGTAAAGTCTCCCTGGAGCCTTCTCTTCTTCAGGTTAAACAACCTCAACTCTCTCAGCCTGTCCTCATAGGGGAGGTGCTCCAGCCCCCTGATCATCTTTGTGGCCCTCCTCTGGATCTGCTTGAGCAGGTCCATGTCTTTCTTACGCTGGGGGCCCCAGAGTGGGGTGTCACAAGAGCGGAGTAGAGGGGGAGACTCACCTCCCCTGAGCTGCTAACCACACTTCTTTTGATGCAGCCCAGGATGCGATTGGTTTTCTGGGCTGTGAGCACACATTGCTGGCTCATATTCAGTTTTTCATCCACTAATACTCCCAAGTCCTTCTCCGCAGGGCTGCTCTCAATCCACCCATCGCCCAGCCTGTATTTGTGTTTGGGATTGCCCTGATCCATGTGCAGGACCTTTGTCATGGTTTGACCCCAGCTAGCAACTAAGCACCATGCAGCTGCTCCTCCCTCGCCCTCCCAGTGGGATGGGGAGGAGGATTGGAAAAAAAAGTAAAACTCATGGGCTGAGATAAGAACAGTTTAATAACTAAAGTAAAATAAAATATAATACTAACTAATAATAATATTATAATTATAATTACAATAATAGTAATGAAAAGGAATATAACAAAAAAAAAGAGATAAATAAAAAACAAGAAAAGAGAAGTGATGCACAATGCAATTGCTCACCACCACCTGACTGATGCCCAAGCAGCAATCCACCCCTCCCGGCCAACTCCCCCCCAGTTTGTATACTGAGCATGACATTCTATGGTATGGAATATCCCTTATCCCTATTAGTTCGGGTCAGCTGCCCCGTCTATGCTCCCTCCCAGCTTCTTGTACACGTGCTTGCTGGCAGAGCATGGGAAACTGAAAAATCCTTAACTTAAGATAAGCGCTACTTAGCAACAACTAAAACATCAGTGTGTTATCAACAGTATTCTCATACTAAATCCAAAACACAGCACTGTACCAGCTACTAAGAAGAGTATTAACTCTACCCCAGCTGAAACCAGGACTACCTTGCACTTGGCCTTGTTGAACGTCATGAAGTTCACAGGGGCCCACCTCTCAAGCCTGTCAAGGTCCCTCTGGATGGCATCCCTTCCCTCCAGCGTGTCAACCGCATCACACAGCTTGGTGTCATCGGCAAACTTGCTGAGGGTGCACTCAATCCCACTGTCCATGTTGCCGACAAAGATCTTAAACAATGCTCCTCCCAATACCGACCCCTGAGGAATGCCACTCGTCATTGGTGTCCACTCAGACATCAAGCTGTTGACCACAACTCTTTGAGTGCGACCATCCAGCCAATTCCTTATCCACCAAGTGGTCCATCCATCAAATCCATGTCTCTCCAATTTAGAGACAAGGATGTCGTGTGGGACAGTGTCAAATGCTTTGCACAAGTCCAGGTAGATGATGTCCATTGCTCTTCCCTTATCCACCAACACTGTAACCCCGTCGTAGAAGGCCACCAAATTTGTCAGGCACGATTTGCCCTTAGTGAAGCCATGTTGGCTGTCACCAATCACCTCCTTATTTTCCATGTGCCATAGCATAGTTTCCAGGAGGATCTGCTCCATGATCTTGCTGGGTGCAGAGGTGAGACTGACTGGCCTGTAGTTTCCAGGATCTTCCTTGTTTCCCTTTTTAAGAATAGGGGTTATATTTCCCCTTTTCCAGTCAGTGGGAACTTTACCGGACTGCCACGACTTCTCAAATATGATGGATAGTGGTTTAGCCACTTCATCTGCCAGTTCCCTCAGGACCCACGGATGCATCTCATCAGGTCCCATGGACTTGTGCACCTTCAGGTTCCTTAGATGGTCTCAAACCTGATCTTCTCCTACTGTGGGCAGTTCTTCATTCTTCCAGTCCCTGCCTTTGCCTTCTGCGACTTGGGCAGCGTGGCTGGAGCACTTGCTGGTGAAGACTGAGGCAAGAAAGTCACTGAGTACCTCAGCCTTCTCTATATCCCGGGTAACCAGGTCTCCCGTTTCCTTCCAGAGAGGGCCCACATTTTCCCTAGTCTTCCTTTTATCACCAACATACCTATTTCATAATTTTTATACCAATGGCAATAAACTATGGGGTTTGGATGCTTAATAACACACATATGCCGTACAGATGAATACACACAGTTTCATTATCATGCAGTAAACTTATTAGAAAGGAAATCCAGTAAATCAGCTCATCGTGTTGCTTCAGTAAGCCTGTAAAGGATATCAACAGTGATATAGCCATGTAAAGGAACCAAAGATATATAAACCACAACAAAAATATCATTTAAGAGATTCACTACAATACAGAAATCTTCATTGTTCAGCTGAATCTTTTTGAAGCAAATATAGATGTACCTCATGATGAATAATCTGCTCTGAAGCATATAAAATATAGTTCCAGCATGATAACATGATATCCAGTAAAGCACAGAGTGTTGCATCACTCTAGTAGTATATACATTTCACTTGATATCATAATGGCTCGTGTTAGTTATTCATGGAACTCTGTCCCTATTCCATGGCCCAGAAGACCTCATGATATTGGAACAATCATTATCTACTTCTTCAGTAATTACAAACAAATTAATAGTCTGATTTAGGGCAATGTATATGTGTACAGTGTCACTGATGTATGTACCCATGAGTGTATATAGTGAAAATTTCTCTTTCACTATTAAAGCCATGTAAAAACCAATATTTGAAAGGCAACTCTGGGATATGCTGTTGACCTAGTGCAGATATGGTGTTTACCTAAGCACTCCTTTAGCAGGTGTCCTGCTAGAATAATTAGTACTGATGAATGAACCACAAAAGGCTGAACTCAGGTACCAAATTCTGGATCTGTCTAAATACTTATCTGAAGCATATAAGCTTTGTAAGGCCAAGAAATGTAGAATTTCTTATGTGGTTTTTCCCCCCCACACCTTACAGCTCCTCCCACTGGAAAAAGAAAAAAAAAACCTGCAAAGAGAGTAAGTATATCACTCGGTTTTGATCCTCAATGAGGCTTCCAGTCAAGCTCAAACTCTTCTAGGAGAAAAGCTCTCATCATTATTTATCTTCATATAAAAGTAGAAATTGTGCATGTCTTTCTGCAGAGATACTGGTATGCTTAAGTATGAAGATATCTGATGTTCTGTTCAAAGATATTTTTGGATCACAATTAGCACTAAGTATTTGTTGCTACTTTAGATGCAGACCTTCTGAAAATGTCTTAACTTTTTTTTTAAAAATGCAGTCTGGAACAACTGTTATTTGACAATTCTTACACAAACCCACAAGCTACCATTGAGAAACTGTTGAAATATGAACTAAATAAATGGACAGTGAGGTTTATTGAAAATTGGGTGAGCTGCTGGTCTCAAAGGGTTGTGATCAGCAACATGATGTCCAGCCAGACACTGGTGATACACCCCAGGGACTGATGCTGGGTGTAACTGGTACCTGCTGCTCCTGACCCTTGGTAATATGGTTAGCATAACTAAACCAATTTATAGGGCAAATGGCCATTCTCTGTGACTGAGCTGGTCATGTATCAGGCACCTTTCCATGCCTTAGCAGGCCCAGAAGACCCTGCGCAGCAGATTTCTTCTTCACCTCCCTATCAACCTCAATGTTCCTGGGTGCCAGGCTGATTACCCCCCTTCTTACTGGCCTTGGAGGTCCCAGGCACCCTGCCAACCAGGTTGTGATGACACCATCACAGAACAGTGAAGCATAGCAGCACACAGAGTACTGTCTATAAAATCAAGCAGTTACAAGTCCTTAGTGGGACTTGGACTGGAACTGCTGCTGGATGGCAAAACCAATGATCGGTGGCCAGAGATGCCTCCACCATCGTCTGCTTCCTCTGAGGACTGATCAACTCATATTCTTTTACATGTTTTTGAGTCTAAATTATGATTGTTATATTAATAGGGCAAGCCGACCATTAAGATTTGACCCAATCTGCAGAGGGTCCAGGTGATTAGGAGCCATAAGCTAAGCTGTGCTATAAAATTCTGTGCTATGCTACTTATAAAATTGTGCTACACTGATTCTGCTTATAGAAACCCTGCGCTACACTGATCATAAAATTCTATTCTATACTAATCATAAAATTCTGTTACAAAAACAAAGCTTTAATTGTAACTACATCTTAGTGCTGCCATCATTCTGCCAAGGATCCCCAAAAGAACCTATCTGTCCCCGTAGTGTCGAGTGACACTGGGACAAAACTTTTTAACAGCTTCTTTAATCACCTGGATAATGGAATAGAGTGCACCCTCAACAAGTTTTCAAATGATGCAGAACTGGGAGAAGTGGCCTATACACCACATGGTTGTGCTGCTGTTCAGAGGGACCTTGACAGGCTGGAGAAATGGGCGAACAGGACCTCATGGAGTTAACAAAAGGAAATGCCAAATCCTGCTCCTGGGAAGGAAAAATCCCATGCCAGTACAGGCTGGGGATTGACCAGCTGGAAAGCAGGTTTGCAGAAAAGGCTCAGGTGTCCTGCTGGGCAACAAGGTGGCCATGAGTCAGCAATGTATCCTCGTGGCAAAGAGTGGATATGATTTATCAATGCAGTGGGAATGCACCAATCATAGAGGAAAAGCCATATAAGCAACTAGAGAATGTAAGCACTAGCATAGTTAGGGACAGACTACACAAGGGAGAGAGAAGATCAGGGGAATTAGTGTTCTGTCATGGCAAGGAAGCCAGCAGATGTGATTATCTGCACTTGAAAGAGAAAGGCTGAGGTGAGATACCTCAGCTGGCTAAAGGGCAATCCTGGCAAAATGATAAATGGGTATAAACTGGCTATAAATACATTGTATGCTGTACATTACAAGTGCATTGCATATCAGCTGTGAATTAGAAGACATTTCTAATCATGGGTGATTCTTGAACATCCTTCTAAGCACCATGTAACTGTGTGATGACAGCTACGAAGTTAACTATTCTGAAAATGCTTCAGTTATTTCAGGGAAGTTATTATAATGGCATGGTTGCCTGGATAGCATGGCATTGGATTCAAATGAATGAGGAAGTCCCCTTCAGTCCAATATGACTGTTTCTGAAATCTCATATCCTTAATTATTATGTGCTTTAGCTACTAAAATCAATGAAAGCTGAATATTTTAGTCACTGTAGGGGACTAAAAAAGAGACTCCAAAAGAGAAAAGGTCCAAATGCTTGTGTTATTAGGTATGTCTCTCAGCTCCTTCTTTACAGCATTTGCCATTTAAAAATATACAGCATGTTATATTCTTTGAAGATCAAATATGTTTCCTGAGCTTCACTGGCATGCATTAACACATACATTTTTACTTGCATCCTGACTGGAGGAGGAGGTGATTGTGGGAGCAGATAAGTACACAGAGAATGCATACGAATGAAGGTTTCCACATGGCCTTATTTCGAGCTGGGAGTGTGAAAAATCCATGGATAAATCTGAAATGCAAATCACACAACTCAAAGTATTTTATTTATTCATTGCCACTGAGCTGAACCTAGAAAACATTATTAAAGTGAAGACAATGTGAGTGATCTCAGATAGTGAAAGTAGCAAGACTTCAAGTAAGATAAATTTGGCCTAGACTGAATTAGACTGAAGGAAACCCATGGATACTGTATTCAGCTTTGTGTATCTGATCATTGAGTGACTTTCAAAATAGGCAAAATAATCTTTCTATAAGACTCAGGAGAATAACTTATTGTGGATCTTCAAGGCATTTAGCAGGAACAAGTTAGATGAAGAAGAAACAGAAACAGTGTTCTCTTGACTTAATTTCTGTTCACCTTTTAGCTGGTTTAAAGTGAAAGGTGAAAAATTTTAGTGGCACTGCAATAGTGTGAGAGGAAAAGAAGGAACATAAACACTGAAAAATCAAAGCATAGGTAAGAAACTTGGATACCAAATGGTGGTCACAAACACACATTACAGTGACAGAGTAGCAAAGAAAACAAGAAGGGAAGACTTGAATGAGGATATAGAATGACAATTTCACAGAAGGTAAAGGAACAAAAAACAGAAAACATCCAGAAAAGAATGGATAAGAAAGGAATTGAATGATAAACTGAAAAATTACCTAGGAGCAGAAGCTGAAATTCCAGTATCACAGAAAATTTTGGCAAGTGCCCAATTTAATTAGCAATCAGCAGCAATCAGCACCCAACAAATTGAAACAAATGTTTAAAAAGATTGCTAAAGATGCTTTACGATCCATAACCCTGGTACTCCAACAAAACAGATTCTGAATATTGAGTTGAACTCAATTGCACTGATTCAGTAGAAGCCCTCTCAAGTATTCTTTTTCCTGTTACACTTTAAACAGAGGCTTTAAACATTGATTTTATGTTGTTACTATTAAAAAATAGTAAGTGTGGAAGCATGTAATTATCAAAAGAAAGAAAACCTGGTCTGTTTCTCTCTGTTAAAATACATTTGATAGAAAGAGAGGATAAATTATGTCTTGCTTTCTGAACTCAGAGGGAAAAAATGCAATCCATTGACTTCCACATTTAAATAACAGAATAGTTTAGAACCTTGTCATGGGAAATGAGTGATGAGAGTTCAAGATTGTACTTACAGTAATATAAATTTCAAAAATCTTTACTTGCAAGGTACTGTAAGAGCATGTTGTCAAAGTTAACATGTTAATACATCAACATTGCAGTTAATTAACACCTATTGTTTAACACCTACTGTTTAACTATTATCTATTTAACAGAGACCGGTCATGTGTACAGGCAAATGCTCACGTGTTTCTAGGCGTGTCAGTCAGGCATGAACAATTAGGGGTACATATTGATGCATGATCAATACAGCTGGTAAGGAAACATCCATTTTTGCTGTGAAAGCTTTCTCACAGAAAAAAATCTATGAGAAGAGGGGGGATAGCATGAAAAAATTGACTTGAATATTAAAAGATTTGTTAGTTTTTAATTTGGAACTACATTTCCAAAGGGGGGGGGGGGGTGGGTTAGAGGTAAGTTGTGAAATAGCAGAGGGTTTAGTGTATTTTAACTTGGCTCTTGTTTACATTTTTGAGAAATTTTCTGACACATTTTCCCGTTTAGGATTTCAGACTTCTTTTATATTTATTTTTCTGGTTGGTTTTGCTGTTCACTCTGGATATTCGAGATGGGAAATTGTTACAAATTTGCACCATTTTACAATTTGCAAGAATAAATTTATGTGGAAGGAACTGTGAACTTTTAGGGGAAATTGAAAATAACTATTCTTGAAAAAGAAAGATCTAACTGCAATAAAACAATAACTTCTTAGAGGACTTGTTTTCTCAAAAGAAATCTGTTGAGTTGTAGCAGGCAGTTTTGAAAATACAGTTTGTGGTATGTGCAGAATTTGTGGCTGTATCTTCATTTAACATAATAGTCATACTTGTAACAGAGAACATCTTAAATACAATGAAAGCTATCACAGGAGAGAAAGCCAACTGTTCTCTGTGTTGTCTTGGACTCTGTTACTGGGGTTTTGTCATCAAGCACAGCTGCTATAGAGAGATAAATATGCTCTAGCACTTTGGCTGCTGCTTTTGCTCCCTCCATCCCTTTTCCAGGATACTGCTGAGGTGCTGTGGGACAACAGATTCTGTAAGGCATCAGTGCCCTGGAAGAGCCGTTATTATCAGACTGCTAGGCCTTTCAGCTCCAGCAGACAAACTGTGTTGAAGAACAGTCTATTGTAGAAATGACAGAACAAAAAGAACTTGAAGGTGTTACAAAAATAATAGATGCAAGGGCCAACGCAGTGCTTGTGACTGCCTGATCCCTGCCAAAACGATTTCCAGGCCCAGCTGCAGTTAAGGATGGGCCATGTGATCCTGACTCAAGGGGATAGGGTAGGGCAGTCTGTCTTGCTCAGGCATGGAGCCTGTTAGGCACTTTTTGAGACTGCTAATGTATCACAACCAGAAAGCAGAACAAAATAAACCTAGGCAACAACATAGGCCCAGGAAGCTTGATTGTTACAGCTTTCCTTCTATTTATGTCATTGTTTGATTTGTGTCATGTCCACAGTTACACTAATTGACAGGTGTAAATCTTTTCCACACTGCTTGCCTATTAAACTAATAGAAGCTTTTTGTGAAATCAGGTCAGTAAGAGCCAGGACTTTGCTAGAGTGAATCAGAAAGGTTTCATTACTATCACTGTATTTTATTTTATTTTATTTATATTTGGTGTTGCCTGGGAGTTTTCTCTGGGTTAATGTCTTGAACACTAGCCCTAAAGCAAGTTGGATGGGTCTGTATTAAGATACAAGTGCAGAAAATTTGCATTTCGGGCCACCTACTGGCAAGATTTCCTACTTTGTATACTGCCTACAGCTATTCAAATCTCAGCTTCTCTTAGACTCTCGGTCAATTTTAAAAGTGACAATGGAAGCTGCTTTTATAAAGTTTAAAAACAACATAGAACAATTACTACATTTTAGCAGCTGCTTGGGTAATCTAGTTGGCAATAATTATGACATTAAGAATTGAATATAAGTATTACAACAGCTGTTTGTTGTGGTTTAACCCCAGTCAGCAACTAAGCACCATGCAGCCGTTTCCCCCTCCCCGTCCCAGTGGGGTGAGGAGGAGGAAAGGAAAAAAAAAAGTAAAACTCGTGGGTTGAGATAAGAACAGTTTAATAACTAAAGTAAAATATAATACTAACAATAGTAATAATGAAATATAATAATAATAGTAATGAAAAGGAATATAACAAAAAAAGGAAGGGGGGGAGAAAAAAAAAACAGTGATGCACAATGCATTTGCTCACCACCCGCTGACCAATGCCCAGTTATTTCCCGAGCTGCAATCCACGCCTCCCGGCCAACTCCCCCCTGTTTATATACTGGGCATGACGTTCCATGGTATGGAATACCCCTTTGGCTAGTTCAGGTCAGCTGCCCCAGCTATGCTCCCTCCCAGCTTCTTGCACACCTGCTTGCTGGCAGAGCATGGGAAACTGACAAGTCCTTGGCTTAAGATAAGCGCTACTTAGCAACAACTAAAACATCAGAGTGTTATCAACATCATTCTCACACTAAATCCAAAACACAGCACTGTACCAGATACTAAGAGGAGAGTTAACTCTGTCCCAGCCAAAACCAGGACACTGTTTTGAAAAGAAATTTAGTCAAGACTGGCTGGCCTAAATCATTCTGTCTCAGACTCTGAAAAATGTGTGGCAAACTTTTCCATGGGCAGAAGAATATCTACTGGGACAGCTTAGGCAATTCAGCCTTTGCTTTGCCCACGTGCTTAGCACAGTAAGAGCTCATGAATAGTCAGCACTCTCACTTGTTTGGACTAGTGAAAGAATTAAATTTCTTGGGAGCTGGTGGGACATAGCTCCATGTGCTCTTCCAGAATTCTCAGTGGACATCCCGTGGACAGAGGCCCACATGGCTCATGGTGGCAAGGGAAGGTGAAATACTGCCATACTGACAATTAATTAGTTGCTGCAATCTTTAACAGCTGGAAGGATCAACTGCAGAGCTGTGTTCGGTTTCTGTTAGAACAAAATTTCCAGTAAGACAAAGATGCCTTTAAAGAGCATAAAGAGAGAAGTATAGAAAGAAGTGAAGACTGTAGTTCCTGTGAATGAAGCAATCACAGACAGAATGTGCACAAAGTACTGCTGACGTTGCTTAACTCCTTGCTCATAGGCCCTCTTTCACAGAGAAAGGAGTACTCTTTTTAAGTAGAGCTGTCAATATTCTCACACCAGTTCCAGGGAGGGGGGACATGCAGAGAAGTAGGACATCATGAATGGGAGGAGTGAGACCATCCCATGATCATCAGGTGACACAGTGGTGTAATCAGGCAAATCATTCAAAGCAGCCTTGAAGCAGCTCTGAAATGAACTAAGAAGTATGCTAGGTCCTGAATATCAGTTCAGGTCCTGGCAAATGCAAAGACTTGCAAAAAGTCCTACTCCTCACTTTACGTTTCTTTCAAATCAACCTTATTTTGGAAAAGTTCAGAATGATACCATAAGGCCTAGGACTTCACGTTGGTGTAGTGAATCACATGGCTCTCATATGCTAAGCTTGCATATTCAAGACACCATTACCTCATTTATAGCTAGTTGTCAAGACTTCCTAGTCATAAAAGTAAGCTCATATTACAAGGTGTTACTAAACCATTTTTTAGATGCCTAAATCTGGGCCTAGATACACATTTGCCATGCAGACATTAGTGTCTTTATTCAGAGAACATTCCAAAAGGCCTTGAAAGTGTTACACAACTGGCCCAGCATTTAGCAACCATGTAGGTGAAGCAATGAATTATTGAAATGAATCAGTCACCAGAAACTGTATTTATTTTGAAGTTTTAGTAACTTTTATTAAATATAGAATCTCAGCGTGCTTTTCAAAGAAGGGCATCACTCATTATCTTGGTGTTGCAGAAAAAGGAACAAATACTGGAAATGGGGAAGGAAACACTGGGGGATGCATAAGGCGTTTAGGCATTTAGAGTGGGATTTCCATACAAGACAGAAAAAATATGCGTATTCATCTGCCATGAACTTTGGAAGCAAATACTTTGGATGTAGTTTCTTACTCCAATTTGGATCCTTTAACAATGCTTTAGAATTAATCTAACATGATTTATTTAACATCAATGAGCATGTCAGTGACAGGATTTAAAGCACACATTGTATAAGAACTCTGTCCTAAGGTTTGTAAAAACACCTATCTCACATTGACAACTGTATTCATCTTAGGCATACAACAGCTGTCATTGTGTAAACAATTGGCCGTTCCTGCCTATGTGAAGCCAAATGTATCTTCATTAGGTGTTTAAAAAGGTGAGCCAAACCATTTATAGATAGATGTTTTAGTAAAATATTTTATTGAAAGTGTAATAACCACTTACGTCACCTATGTGTCACTGGATAGGTAAAAGACATGATAGGCAGGCAGCTTTCATAGTCACATATGACAGAGATATCCAAGAAATGTCCAAGAAATCCATACTTACAGTTATTTGTATTACTAGTCACTTGAATCAGCACATAACTCTTCTAGTATAATTGTCAATGGCTTATAAAATTGACTGCAATTTTCATAGGTAGATAGTCATACATTAAATGCATGCAATGCTAAAAAGAAAATTGAAATCTTAGATCTAAGTATGTAATAATTTCTGGAGTTTTTCATTATATTTGTACCAGGCTATTCTCAGTGATACTGGGATAAAGGTAAAGTATTTTATGAAAGCATGGCAGTCAACTTGGTAAGGCTTTTTTTGTGTGTGTGGCATTATTTACATTTTTTAAAAGTATTAAAGCACTTGGAGATTAGTTTCAATGTTAAAATGTGGGTGGGCGATTGGAATCACAGTTTTCAGATGTCTATCAGCAGCTGAAAAAAGTCCAAGCTTATTTTATTTGAAAGAATCTGACTTTCTTTTTCTAATGAGTACAGCATTCCCCATGGAGCTGCACTGATGCAAATCCGTCATTTTAGAGTTTGAGCTACAATGACAACAGAGTCAACAAGCAGCAAGCTGACACTGAGAAAGACAATACACCTGTTTCACATTGGCTGTAGTTGACAGATTGTTTCTGATTATGGCAATGCCAGCCTCCTATTCACAAAGGTGGAATATACCCCTGGAAAAACATCTGGGATGAAAATAGTTTCCAGAGATTGCAGGACAGCTACACTATTGGTAAGAATACATCAGTCCAAATGAACCCTCAGAAAGGGAAACCTGGTTAGGGGTAGGGAGTGGGGAACATTCTGTGCAGTTAAATGCACAGATCTGCTCTCTTCTCTGGAGAAGAATGGAACAACCGTATAGTGTACATGTGCCTTCTAATGATAAAATCACATCAATCTTGAGTATGTCTTGAGCATACTCTTGCATTGTAGAGGGTAAAACCAAATTAATTGTTAAAGTACTCTGTAGATTAGCCATGTAAATCTAATTTGTGTAACATACACTGACTGGCATACCACAAAGATTCAATTTGTTAGTATGCCATACAGTGGCCCTTGAGATTCATCTCTGCTATTGAGATTTTACCATGATTGGCACATGAGAAATCCTCAGTAAAAGAGATCTTAATTTTGTCAATATTCAGATGGTTCCATTGGCAGAGTAATCGCTGAGACGAGAGAACAGGAGTAGCACAGCAATAGTAGCTCTATGCCTGCAAAATTTTGAATACAGCTAAATCCACTTGAGCTTCTTGCAGAGTTTAGAATAGCCTCAAACATGTCCCAAGTAAAGGGGACTTTAATAATTTTGAAGAGACAATTATAGAATACAGAAATTGTTAAGGAATACTGTTCATTTGGCCACTTTCCTTTGTCAGTACAACACTCATAAATGAAATGACGGGACTGGATAGCCAGAAACTCTGTTGCAGAGCATACCCTATGCAAAGGATACACTCACATGTATCAGATCAAAGTATACTGAGCAGTCCAAGATATCTATTGTTTTGGCTCACAAATGCTACTTTTTGTGCAAGGCTAGAAATTTGGATACATAAAATCTCAGAAATTTAAAAAAGATAAGTCAGATATAGAAGTCACGGAATATTGTGTCATGTATGTATATATTTATACTGAAATGTAATCTATAATCTATTGGCAATATACATCTCTGTTAGAAGAAATTCCATTATTTAGGTGTTTCGCTTGGTACTTATTTCTTTGCTTTTGAACAAAGAAAATACTGAAACACCTTGTGTAAGAGATGTGTGATTTACTTTCATAGGCAGATATATCTTTGCTAGTATTGTATAAGTACAAAGACTATCAGTGGTGCTCACATATGCTTGTCTTCAGAGCTGTAGTACTGGAGTTAATGTCCACTGAGGTTAAAATATTAATCTGCTACGGAAACAGTAAATAGCATTTTGAACTATATATTCAGTAAAAACTATTGAATTAAAACTGAAAAAAAATGCAGTTCTCTCATATCTGAAAATGTATTTCCTTCAAATGATCTACACCGATATATATATGTAAGACTGTGAAGTTATAAAGGAACCTTCTCAGATATGACTATGTTACAAAGAAAGCCAACTCACTGAAGTTACTTCATACTGAACAAGCGTGTCCTGGTGAGGTAGCAGCAACTTCCATCAAAATAAACCAGAAACACATTGTAAATTATGTTGGCACAGAACCTAATAGCCAAACAAATAAGGTTTAGACTAACATTGCCTTTGGAGGGATTTTACAATGCAAACACTCTATCAGATATGCTAAACTTTGACTGACAAAGCTAACTGTACCATCTATCCTGCCTGCAGAACAGCTGCTGCACAGTTGCACCAGGCTTGTCCGTCTAGGAGCGGATAGAGAGCAAGAAATATATATGAGATGGTGAACTTTTAAAAAACATTTCACAGCACAGCAGGGCTTTATGTTGTCTTGCATCACTGGGAATTATGAGTATAAAGCCTGATGGTCATTTTTACAGGGACAATAGAAATGTTTTTAAACAACACAATGTTATGGTTGATATCAAAGGAGCAAAATACATGTATTTCACTGTGAGCTTCTCTCTTCTTCTTTCTCTCTTAACCAAAATAAATTATCTATCTCACTATTATGAAGAGAAAAAATTGCATAATACCTATTCAGGCAAAACTCTAAATGAAGTTAATGAGACCAACAATGTTCAAATTTGGATGTCTGAATGAAGTCTTTATAGGCTAGTGTCAACATATGTGACGGGATCTTCAGAGCTGAACACCCAAATTTTAAAATTCATAAGCGCTCAAAATTGCCCTTTAGCAAGAAGTGTCTAAAAGCAGAGTCAGCTGATCAAGAAAGTTTCCCACAGGGCAGAAAGAGGAAAAAGTACAAACGTAATGTACACCCACTATTTGTAAGTGCTGAGATATAAAACTAAATGGGTGGGACTTCACAGAGCATGGCAGCTTTCATTTTACTTACTTTGCCAAAGGATCAAAGTAATTTACACACGTATGTTTCTTTTTTAACATTTACAACTTTGAGACAAAATATTATCACTAATCAAAATCAACAGCAGATCATATTTTTAAAAAAAGAGGCATTCACAAGGAGATAACTTCAATGTCTTTTTTTTTTCCCAAATAAATTTAAAAATTTGATGGGGAAAAAAAAAATTGGAAAAAAATATGTAGTTGTACAACTCTCTTCACCACCACCACTCCACTCAGAAGAAAACAGGAAACAGGCCTGCACAATGGCAGGATCTTTACCAAGAGATGAGAGATGTCAGTTTAACTGCTACAAATGTTCTGGAGAATTAACATCTCCTCCCACATCCATGGAGGAGGAAACTTGGCCTTTCTTCAAGATTTATGAAGTAAAGCAAAATAAATGTCAACTAAACTAAGGAGGATGAAAGAAGAAATGTTGATCTTCCTTGAGAATATACTGCTCATTCTGTCTTTTACTTCATGAAGTAACCTTAACATATTTTGTAAAGAATTGGACCATATATTTAAACAATATAGATCATAAAATGGTTTCCTCATTTATATCTCTTTCTTTGGAACCAGAGATTAAAACCGAGTCTATTCGCTTGTTTTCACAATTTGCCTCTAAAATACCTGGACTTTAAAATAGTTTCTGGAAAGTGATACAAGCAACAAAGAAACAAAGAGCAAGTAGTGGTCATCTAGCCTGTCCATCAAGAATGGTTACATGATTTTAGGCGTTGTAGTCTCTTCACCACAAATGTAGGGATGGTTCACGGACTCTGGTGCAGGTAAAACCAAAAGGCCTTTATTGTTTACAAATTTGTACTTATATAGATTCATTAGCTGTCCACGCGCTCAGGCTTGTTCCATGATTAGTTAATACCTTCTGTTCATGCACCACAGCTAAGCTTCTGATTGGTGCTGCCGAGCAAGACACACGTCTTCTGGCTTTGGTCTCTTATCTGTTTTCCAAGTTATTTCAGTCTTCAGCTTCTTTTCTGCACACCTGCTTTATCACTTATTTACTCCCTTATTCTATGTCTTTCAAGGCTGCTCGCAAAACTCCCTACGGATTCCCACACACAAAAGATGTCAAAATGCCTTCATAAAAAATTAGTTGCCAGATAACAGCTGCAGTGCATCTCTTTGGACTACAAAATAGGTGCATGGTGACTTAGACAAAAATTTGTCTTCTGAAACTTGAAGGGTTGTGAATATTTTGACCTATTTGTAAATGTTTAAGCATAAGACTGTACCTCTTTTGTTTTATCAGATGCTGGTTGATTCAGTGACAAAAGTACTTGCAGAATGGGTAGATCTTAAGTAGTAAAATAATGAATATTGTATATTCTTTGCACATACAGTGCTTAGACAAACAAAAAAAGACCTTGTATGATTGAAACCTTTCTCTTTCATTCATGAAATATCTTTACTAAAGCTCACCTGCCTCCTTATCGCTAGAATTGCAACCCCAGTTTTGAACTCCCCTGTTAGAAAATTATGGGCACTAACAATTCAATATAATGGATACAGAATATTAGGAGGAACAGGGTTAATTACAGTAATTTTAACAACTTCTTAGTTTGAAAGAAGGAGCAAATGACTGAATGGATGGGCAGAACAGTGAAATTTTAGGGTGAAATCTTTCAATTTTGAAATATAGTAGGTTATTAATGATACTGTTTGAATGCTACTGTCATGGTTTAACCCCAGTCGGCAGCTAAGCACCACGCAGCTGCTCGCTCACTGCCCCCCCACCCCTGGGATGGGGGAGAGAATCAGGAAAAAAAAACCTCATGAGATAAAGACAGTTTAATAGGACAGAAAGGAATGAAAAACAATGATAATGATAATAATAATATGACAATAGTAATACTAAAAGAATTAAACTATACAAAGCAAGTGGAGCACAATGCAATTGCTCATCATTCGTTGACCGATGCCCAGTTAGTTCCCGAGCTGCAATCCCCCCTCCCAGCCAGCTCCCCCAGTTTATATACTGGGCATGATGTCATATGGTATGGAATAGCTCTTTGGCCAGTTTGGGTCAGCTGTCCTGGCGGTGTCCCCTCCCAACTTCTTGTACCCCTCCAGCCTTCTTGCTGGCTGGGCATGAGAAGCTGAAAAATCCTTGACTTAGTATAAACACTACTTAGCAACAACTAAAAACATCAGTGTGTTATCAACATTATTTTCCTACTAAATCCAAAACACTGCACTATACCAGCTACTAGGAAGAAAATTAACTCTATCCTAGCCAAAACCAGGACAGCTACTCATCAAATACTTTAGCCTGCATTCCTGAGTTTCATTATCCAGTGTAGGTTCGATGAGTATTGGGTTAGATGTGAGAAAACTGTCCTCTAAGAGTAGATCTGTTATGTAAACAAATCATATACTGAATTATATACTGAATTTTGAAACCAGTCAATATTTCTTTTTGGAAAGGATGCAGATTCAGTCAAAAGGCTTTTGAATATTGTTTGAGATCCACATTTCAAAATTTTAAAAATTCAGTGAGTTTGCTTTTCCCCTAAAAATCTGGGGGAAAAAAGTGGAAGTGTTCTTTGCATCCTTTCCCAATTTTGAAACAGGAAACCATTTTTGAAATATTGAAAGTAAAGGGGGAGTGAAATGAGATGAAAAGTCAGACTATCAGTCAGGCTTGTCTTGTCTAGAAGACAAAAAAATAGCAAAACAGCTGCCTGAGAAGTGTAGTAATTCCTAATTTTTAGCTTAAGGTAGTGCCAGGAATCAACAGATACTTTATACAACACAGCCGAATCCAGCTGGCTCCACAATGGACAAAACGGACCCATCACAAGCCAAAAGTGAGCCAGTAAGCGTAGTTTATGGCACCTCTGCAAAAAAATATTGAATAAAGGGCAGTAAACACCAAAGCAAAGGGACAAAAATGCCAGAGCAGGAAGAAGAAGAGAAATAGCACTTGAGCAGGGGCTGGAGCAAAGTAGCTGCTCAATCAGGAACAGAAGGAGACTGGGGAGAAGAAAGTATGGCCACAGCTGGTGAAGAAGACCATGCCAGAACAATTGTGTAAGAAGCCACCAAGCACCCTGCAACACCCATCACCTTCACTGGGGGACCAAGTGTAGTGTGTGGTGAGGGGCCTAGGGACCAGGAAAGAGGGAGGAGAGGTGTCTGGAGGGAAGTTGAGGTATTTTCCCTAAGTGCTTGTTTACTTATTTGTGGTTTCATTTGTTTTTAACACCAGTAAAGTTTGTTCATTGGTAATAAATTAAAATTATTAAAATTCCCTGGCTCAAGACTGGTTTTGGCATGCAACGATATGGTCAAGCATTTTCTAGAATCTGATCCCCAGTTTGAAATAGCTAATTTCTGGTAATTTTTTATTACTCTATTTGATAGAAACTTCAGAGAGAATTTGGAATAAGTTTCTTATAAGGGAGAACATCTGCGGGTTGAGATTTTGCTGGTGTGATAGTGCTGTGGGGTTTTTTTACTGGATATGGTCAGATACATCTCTGTCTTCTAGAACTTCAGAGTGTCTAAGCACCACCTGAAAACCAACATATTTTCCCAGGTTTGTAAATTAAATCTCACACCTTTTAATGCTGAGTGATTCTTTCATGTTTTCCTCCTCCTTTTGTTTTGTAAAAATGGACCAAAGAATAGTGCTGAAGATTAACGCCCCGGAGGGTAACATTTAAACAATGTAGTTCTCCCCTTATTTTCTTATTCTGAGATACATTGTCATTAACAAAAATAAGAACTCAAAGATTTGATTTGAGGAAGCCTGGGTTATTGGTGCAATAAAATGCTAGCCCCACTCAAGTCAAGGTAAGGTGTCCACTGAATGAAACCAATCCAATATCAAGTCAGCTAATCTTATGAGAGGTTTCATGAGAAACATAGGCTTCCCACATTAAATAGATTAGAACAGGCCTCTAATATTAATATCATTGTATATGAACATATCCTGGAGTTGGAGATTTCACCTGAACAGTATTCCATTTGGACTGACCTTGATTTGGAGGTGGATGTTTGGATTCTTTTTGAGAACTGGGTTGTTCATACCTAACTGGCCTCCCTGACTTGTTCATGGTTAGAGTGACCAGCTTAGGGCCTTGTCTCACCTACACTCTCATTATTATATAGATTTTCCAGTCATAGTGGGAGGTAATATTAAAATTAGGAGTTGATCCAAATCACAGTTGCATGTAAGACGTATGGATGGAATTTTTGAATAAGCCTAGAGAAATTAGGTCTTAAAATGACTATCATTAGCTTTCAAGATTTTTAGTAGGTGTTCTGACTGACTCCTTGTGAATAAAACATGTGGGACCATATCCCAAACATCTGCCTCACATCTCCAAACTACACTGTACTGGCTAAGTTAGAGTGCTTGAATTATATCCCTAGATTCTCCATGCAAACCAAGGGAGAATGCCTCTTGAAAGCCCACACAAGACATAGACAGCTGCCAGAAAGAAGTAAGAATTACTGAGCAAAGGGTGTGCCTGAGTTTTCCAAGTCTTCCTGGAGTCAAGGTTTTTCTATCCCGTCCAAATATGAGCAAAGGATAGATGCCTGAGTTATCATAGCGTATTTTGGAGAGAGGAGGCACCACTTACCACTTATGCATGATAACCCTATACAGAGCATTTATGTGGGGAATGAGAGGCATGAGAAGATTCAAATTCATATCATATTTACCAGAAGGGTGCACTATCCACATAGCTATGGAATAATACTTTCAATTGATTGACACTAAGTCACTGGGCATCCAAGAATAAAGATTTTGTGAGATCTGAAAAGTAAACAAATAAGTTAGAGCCTGAATCTCTGACTCAGAAGTTGGGGGAATCTGGGGCTCTAATTCCTGTCCTGAGGATTTATATACATTTTACATTAGGCAGTAAATAACCCTCTGGTAATAATCTAGAGAAAAGGCAACTAAGAGTAAGTTTCTAACTGAATATTGCTTCTGACCGAGCAGAGACCCTAATCCCAGCTACACACAGATACAGGTTTCTGCATGCTCCACTCCCAGTCCTGTAGTCTTGCTCATAGTACTCCATAATTAGTGATAAAACTCACTGATTTTGCAGACAAATAATTTCTTCCTTTTATCTGGTCTTTTATTTCTAACAATGACCAGTTACTTGATAACTCAGAGGAAAACAGAAATCCCGTAATGCATATACTCAGTAGTATTCAATCTGGACTGAAGAAACTGCTTCCTGAAATAGCACTGCAAACAACCAGATTACACTGTAAAGCATGAAGTTTGATTATGACTGAGTAATAATTGATGAAACAAACTGGGCGCACACTTAATCATGCAGTAACAGAATATATTCGTTTGTCAAATTAAAATTCTGACTCTAATCAAAATCACAAAATTGTTTTGAAACTCCATATTTGAAAAATCTAATTTTCTGATCAAGAAATGCTATTTGGGCTACTTTTTTCCTCACTGCTGTCTTTGTGAACATTGTGAAAGCACTAATAATTTTAGCTATAATGTTTAAACACTGCTGAATCAAAACAAATAGAGAGATGAAATTCCAAGATGCATACAAGTCTTGCAGCAGGATTATCAGACTGTTTACAAGCTTTTCCTGATGTTCTGTGAAGGAACAACAAAAATACAGCACTCTTGGTAAAGATTTATCTAGAGATGTGGAAACTACAGGGCAAAATTTGAACAATTTAGAAGAGAACAGGAGAGAAGTTAATCTTCTTGCTTTTCTATTAAAGGTGATTGCAAAAGGGATTTTTATGAATCTTGTAACATCTGCTGTTAATCAGTTGATGTTAAATATATGATTGCACCATAAAGATCCAATAGGTAGCACCATTTGTGTTTGCAGCCTTGAGATTTTGCACATTTGTAGTGTGCTCTTACAGTTTGTAAAGAAGCCCTAAGAAAATAGGGATGTACCAGCCAGCTTGTGTTGTAGAAAGAGTCACTTTATCCAAGGCATAGTGACTGCTGCCAATTCCTGACCTTTGGCAAGCAAGAGCAGAGCCTTAGGCTATTCTAGCTTTATTAACTATTTGCTTTCTTTTTCTTGCTTACTCTTTTGTCAGTCCAAAGATGAATTAGCATTTAGCAGACAGTAAGCCATGCTGATACTTATTACAGGGGACAATTAAGTAGAGCTAGCATTATTATTTTGTTAAATGAGCTGTTAATTCAACCATCTTAAAAGACTTTCCACACAAATGTTAACAGAAGCTAATAAAACAGCTTGTTGTTAGGAGCCACCCCTTCCAGTTCCCTGAGTGGTGGCAGCACAGCACAAAGGGACCAGAGTGACTTATGAGAACTGTTAGCTGATCTAACAGTCTCAGGCTCAACACCAAATTCACATCATGTCATTTCTTTATAAAACTGCTAAGGTGGTTCACCTTACTGCTCCCTTTGGAAGTGTCACGGTTTAACCCCAGCCACCAACTAAGCACCATGCAGCCACTTCCCACTCCCCCTCCCAGTGGGGTGGGGAGGAGGAAAAAAAAAGTAGAACTCATGGGTTGACACAAGAACACTCCAACAACCAAAGCAAAACAAAATACACCACTAACTAAGACTAATAATAATGATATAATAATAATAATTGTAATGAAAAGGAACATAACAAAAAAAAAAAAAAAAGAAATAACACCCAAGAAAAGACAAATGATGCACAATGCAATTGCTCACCACACGCTGACCAATGCCCGAGCAGCAATCCGCCCGTCCCAGCCAACTCCCCCCTGTTTAAATACTGGGCATGATGTTCCACGGTATGGAATATCCCTTTGGCTAGTTTGGGTCAGCTGTCCTGGCTATGCTCCCTCCCAGCTTCTTGCACACCTGCTTGCTGGCAGAGCATGGGAAACTGAAAAGTCCTTGGCTTAAGATAAGCGCTGCTTAGCAACAACTAAAACATCATCATGTTATCAACTTTATTCTCACACTAAATCCAAAACACAGTACTGTACCAGCTACTAAGAAGAAAATTAACTCCATCCAAGTCAAAACCAGGACTACCTTGCACTTGGCCTTCTTGAACTTCCTGAGGTTCACACGGGCCCACCTCTCAAGCCTGTCAATGTCCCTCTGGATGGCATCCCTTCCCTCCAGCATGTCGACCACACCACACACAGTTTGGTGTCTAAAGCTTCTGCATTCGGCCTAAGTGTAGTCATGACCAGTTTGTGTCTGTTCTTCTGTCAGTTTTGTCCGTTGGCTTCTCTCCCTGTCCCATCCTCCCAAGCCCTTATTAACTCGTCTTTTGAGTTTACACAGTGCAATCATATTTCATAGAACCCTAGAACCATAGAACAGCCCAGGTTGGAAGGGATCTTGAAATCCCTTAGGATCTTGATCCAGTTCAACCTTTTGTGGGAAGGGAATCCTAGGATTATCTAGCACCCTGTCCAATTGCATCTTGAAAACCTCCAGTGATGGGGGCTCTACTACATCCCTGAGGAGGTTGTTCCAGTGATTGATTGTTCTCACTGTAAAAAATTTCTTTCTTATATGAAGATTAATGTCTTTCTTATATCAACATGAAAGATCATATTCCAAATCAGCCTTTTTTCTGGCTAATTAAGCCAAATCTTAAGCCAAGTGTTAGGGCTCAGAGACACAGTCAAATAACAGTGTCTTAATATACTGTTTGGACAGAGCCACTGTAGTGGTTGATGATCGCTCTGTGCTCATGCTCTTTGCTCATTTTAATGTCAGTATTCAAGTCTCAGAAAAATGTTTAAGCTAATGCATTTTATCTTTCAGTTCGGATAGGCACAAATTGTTGTAACTAATGGAGGATAAATTATGCAGTCAGAAAAATTTGAATCTATGTCTCCATCCAAGTCTCCTCAGTTAGCCAGGTAGAACAGTGGGATGGGAAGAGCTTATTGGCCTAAGTATAGAGCTGAACTTGGGCTATTTCTCTTTATTCTCACTGCCATATATCTGGGTAATCCCTTCCCAGGTCCAGAACACTAGAATAATGCTCTAACCTGACCACAGGGACTGATAAGAATCTTTCACTGAGCTTAATGACTTTGGGTCAGGATCAGCCCTACTGGACTTCTTTGGGTTGTTGTTTTGTTTTTCCATCACCTGAAGCTTCCCTGATTGCAGTACCTACAGCACAAAGTGAAATACTGCATTCACCATTCTCCCATTCTATAGTAATACACCTATGCTTTATTAGATTTATTAACAGTTCTTTGTATTAGACTGTATTTTTGAATGATATGTAGGAAAGTTGTCCGTAACAGTATTCAGAAAGAACACCATCATGTTTAATAAGAATACATAAAACAAACCTGTAAGCACAGTAAAAAGGGATTTCCTTCTTTTAAAACATTATTCTATCATTTCCTCTGAATTAGAGCATATGGATGTTTTAATTAAAGAAGTAGTCCTGACGGGTAAGACATTTACAAGATGGGGCCACCATTACAACTCCACTCTAATGCCATAATACTTTTACCCTTTCAGGACAGAAGTTTTGCTCTAGGTATTTTTGAGGACCAAAGAATCATGAAAGAGAACTTACCCATGACCCTTAAGAGTTAAACTGATATGACTGTTCAGTTATATGTCACTGCTCTCTTACATGAGAAAAGCCTTTTTCCAGTACCTGGAAGATAGGATGAAGGCTAAAACGTTCAGATTTGTATACATTAAGAGACATAGAACTTCAACAGCGCAATCTGCCAGTGTATCTCAAAGACATGGGAAGTGTGAAAGTAGGATAAAATACATCGTGTATGCCATTGGGCTTGTTTTCAAGCTGAGACGAGTTCAAGAACTGATTTCATTGGGCTGGATAGGGAGTGTCTCAGCATGTCTCAGAGAACATTTCCCAGTAGAATATGAAGGTCCCACTGTAGGTCGTGAGTGTGTTGAATGCATGCAGTGGGGACAGCTATTGGATAACACTCTTTAGTTACCGTTTCTTTAGTATTTTCAGTGCTGAAGGGGTGTAGGACCAGTGAAGTTCATTTCTGTGTTTGGCCAGGTGCTGGCAAACAAAATAAAGAAGCCAGCCCAAGAGTTCTGAGGTACTGAGCTGAGGACAAACTGTTGGAAATTGAGCCTACTCCTGTGCATTGTCAGGTCAATGATTAATTTTTGTAATTTTAAAAAAGCAATATATGCCACACACACACATACTCATATTACAGATGTATAGATTTAATTAGGAGTGTTCCATAGAGTTTACCTGGGAAGGATAATGCTGTTAACTCCCTGAGTTCACTCAGGATTTTTTTGCTGTTTGAGTTAATTTATCTTAATCTCATTTCCAAGTGTTCCTCCTGGTGAAGCATAACATACACACTATTTATGTGTGCTTTGGCTCACTCTCAATCTGCTCTGTAAAGACTGTTCAATGTTTGAAAGTAAGGTCATACAGGTTTCTTCCCAATATTACTATGCACAGAGCTGTTTGATTGTTGAAAAAAAAGTATTTGCTCCTAATGACCAGCTGAAGACCACCCACACATCACATGGATTGATGATATTTTTAATGAATGCATAGTAAATTTTAGAGCTGTACAGTTAAATGTGCCTGCAAAGTCTCCTGTACAGCCGTATTAAAACCTCTTCAAATAATCCATTCTTCCATCCCTTTTTTAAGAAATATCCAATCCAAAACATCCTGAGACTAAAAATGAAACATTAGCAACATCTGGATTTCTGTTCTTTATTAGATCAGAACAGAAAATGAGGGAAAAAGAAATGGGGAGAAGAGGATCAGACAGCAAAATCTTCTGTGAAAAATTCTATCTCCGCATATTTAACACCACTGGACTGACTTAGTATTTCTTGCTTCAGTGCTTTCAGCTTTGTGGTCTGCTTGCTAACATAAGCATTGCTGCATTTATAAGACATTGAACCAGATTGCCTGGTATGGATCCCAGAATGCACTTTTGTATAAACAAACATCACAGCAAATGTGAGCCAGGGATAAGATATTGGAAGACAAAGTGCAATGCAGTTTGCATTTCAATTTAGGATTAAATTTACACAGTACAAAAATGTATGAACAGGAAAAACCACCCTATTATAAACTACCTGCAGATAGGTAGGCTTATGTGGGATACCAGCTGTAAGAAACATAGGAGCTACTTGTAAATTTTATTAAAAAACCACATACTGATACTAATTGCATAGCTGATAACACAGTATTCCCTT
This sequence comes from Gymnogyps californianus, assembly GCF_018139145.2. Classification (NCBI taxonomy): domain Eukaryota; kingdom Metazoa; phylum Chordata; class Aves; order Accipitriformes; family Cathartidae; genus Gymnogyps; species Gymnogyps californianus. The sequence goes on along the minus strand of NC_059500.1, from coordinate 28,164,269 downwards.
CCATGGGACCTTTGTGATTTGTGATGAGTAGGAACTTGTGTCGCCTTACTTGGGAAGAAACAATTCACATCAGTATTTTACATTTTTCTTCCGTTATACCAGTTCTAGCAATACTGAGTAGTTCCAGGCATGGTATGGGCACTTCACAAGCATACAAGAAAGAACACACCCATTTCTGGGAAGAACTTCCTTTTAGGTTGATTAACATAACTTTGTCTATAGTTACGTAGTTCCCAAAGTAAATCCTAGTTGGAGACAAAATAACAGGTATCATAGCACTAGAAGTTTAAAAATCTTCAGGAAACAGACATTAAGTGGGTGGTGGATTTAACTATAATTATAAAGATTTAACTCTTCATCTGGTGAAAAGTGAAAGAAGAGAGTTCTGAAGGGATTAAAAGTCATATGATTCCAACTTTATTGTTCTCTCTATATTAGCAGAATTATTTTGGATGTGTCAGGCCTTCAGACCCATTTGCCATTTCTCAATCTCTGATTTAAACTGAGATGCTCCTAGAGGCAGAAAAATCAGCAAAGTTGTAAAGACTTTTTCTTCTTAATGTTACAAACACTTCATTTTTTCCTAAAAGTGCTAAGACTTTTACCTCCATATAGAACTTTCCTTTACCTCTTTCCTATCCCCATTCTTAAATTTTTCAAATCTTTCAAAAAAGCATATTTTTCAATGATTACTTTTAAGGTAAGAAGCCTTGAAGTTGCTACTGCTAAAAAAATGTGCCCCCTCACCCTCTTTTTTTTCTTACCAGCACCCACATTACAGTCTTGAGTGCTTTATTCCAGTGATTTAAGTAATCAGCTTCTACCTCTTCCCCCTATTTGAAAGTCTAACAGAAAACCCTATTAAGAATGGTTTTGTGATTTTTCATCTCACCTTTTTTCTCTTTGCTCATTTTCATCCTCTTCTTGTTATATCTGTTTACCTGCGTGTTCTTTCCAAATCTTTCCACTCATCTAAGTGCTTTTAATACAAGGCTTAAAATACACTCTACCACGACTTTCAGTAGGCAGCTATCCAATTGACATCTAGTTTTCAATGCTTCATTAAAGTAAATCCTGTCAGTCCACAAGTTATAATTATTGCTCTTTTTGACTCTGTCCTAATCTGTATGCCTCACTGAGAGTTGTAAAGCTGCCTTTAGGAGTTGTTCAGCAATATTGTGTATAGAAGAAAGGGTAATTTGTCTTGCCTTGGTGAGTAAATACTAAAATTATTACCGCTCCAGTAGCTTGAACCTCGAAATTATGTGTCTTTCACTTCTAGTATTGCCTCTTTTGGTATTATCAGAACTCAGTTCTCTTGACTGTGTGTCTTGTATGTTAAAATTTTATTTCCCAAGGTTTTTCAGTGTTTGTTTTCTTTACGTAACTTCATGTAGCCTTCTTATTCCCCATTCATTTATAACTCCTCTAGAAGCTTCAACACCAGCTTTATGTGTTAAGTGAGGGTTAGCTGACGTGTTAAGCGTTTCCCACAATAGGACTGGAAACGCAGCTAGTTACCATGGTACCAAAGTGAGAAGGGGTAGAAGATGATATAGAGCCTCCACTTTTATTGAAGGGACACATAAGTGAGTAGGAGAGAGCAGAATTCTTCCTCACAATGTGAGAAGTGGCATGACTCCTCTAGGGAACATACATATTTATTTCCTCCCCAAAGCAACGAAAAGATGCAGAAGTTGGTGATGTATTGTGCATCACCACGTATGTATTTCCAGCTCCCTGTCAGGCTCAGGTGTAAAAATAATTTCCTTTACATGGAGTAGATTTAACATCACACTGTAGACTAGAGAGTCATTTGGGAGCATGGCAAGTTAACCCATTATGGGTTAAAAATAAAACTGTTGGTAGTAGTCTATCTTCAAAAACTCCATCCTGTTTTGTGTTTATACAAACAGAAAAGCTACTAAAATTATCAAACAGCATCTTTTCTAGCTTTTATCTTCTTGTGATTGTCGTGGTTAACCCCAGCTGGCAACTAAGCACCACACAGCCGCTCGCTCACTCCCCCCAGGTGGGATGGGGGAGAGCATGAGAAGAGTAAAAGTGAGAAAACTCATGGGTTGAAATAAAGACAGTTTAATAAGTAAAGCAAAAGCCATGCATGCAAGCAAAGGAAAACAAGGAATTCATTCACCACTTCCCATCAGCAGGCAGGTGCTCAGCCATCTTCAGGAAAGCAGGGCTCCATCATGTGTAATGGTTACTTGGGAAGACAAATGCCATCACTTCGAACGTCCCCCCCTTCCTTCTTCTTCCCCTCCGCTTTATGTGCTGAGCATGACATCATATGGTATGGAATACCCCTTAGGTCAGTTGGGGTCAGCTGTCCCAGCTGTGTCCCCTCCAAATTCTTGTGCACCCCCAGCGTCCTCGCTGGTGGGGTGGTGTGAAAAGCAAAAAAGGCTTTGATGCTGTGTACACACTGCTCAGCAATAAGGAAAACATCTCTGTATTATCAACACTGTTTTCAGCACAAATCCAAAACATAGCCCCATAGTAGCTACTATGAAGAAAATTAACTCTATCCCAGCCAAAACCAGCACAGTGATAAAGCCTTATTTTTTCCAGGTAAGCATTTTATAGCAAAATATTCGGAAAGTTTTTTACACAGCAGAGAAGTGGAACAATACATGCCAGGTATGTATCAGAAACAGAAATCACACAGAAGTTTTTCTTTTATCTTTGGCACTATTCTTATTTAATATAATAGTATATATTTCAGCTTCAGAGACTTGGATGCCAATATGCTTTGCAATTACAGTGAAACATACCCACCTCAACATTTGTGTTTAAAATAATTTCCAGTCCACCTCCCATTTGAAGACTGAATTGAGCAGGTGGATTTGATTTAGTGGTTCATGTGGTAATGCAAGAGAACATTCTGAAGCTGTGAGTGTTCATTATCACAGACTTTTCTGCAAAACAATGTAATACGAGAAACAATATAATGGGTTCAGAATAGCCTGTTCTTTCCTCAGTTCAGGACCCCTTACTGAGAACCTGTTTCCCACCTTATCCTTTAGAATACATTTCAAAAAACATTTGTCTTTTCTGTAGCTATTACTGCCCACCACAGCTGGATACTGATTAGAAGGCAAAGCCATTATATGCATGAATTAGCCACTGCTTGAACAGTGCACTGCTCTGCCTGGTCTCAAGGAAATTAAAAAGGGTGTATGTGAATTTGGAATTTGGTGTGCGTTTTGATTGCTAATTAAAATATACAGAGGAAGATTTTGATAATGTGTGTTCTTGCATTAATCCTGCCCTGACTGGATAGTTAATAAAGTGTGTCATACCAACTCAAAGCACAGAAGCCTATATAATTTTATCTGGAAATGTTTTGAAGTGCCTAGCAATTAATATTCGTAGTTAAACAAACAGTTCTTTGTACAGCAGCCTCAGAAGGAGCCAAAAGACACTGTTTTGCCCTCTCTTATGTGAAACAAAATGTTTCTTATTCTCTGCCATTACGGCAAAAAAAATCTGGATATTAATCCTCTGGCTCTTCATGTTTTCAGGTATCTTTTAATTTAACATTAATGCTGCTCTTTGTGACTCGTTACAGGCAGTATTGTAGTCATACCAATATGTGACCTGTGGGTATGAAGCTCAGTCATTAGGAAAGACATGTTGTAGGTAGCGTAGAAAAATGTTGTTCAGCAAGGATGATTTGATTTGGAAATTCATGTAACTATGATAAAGAAAGTCAAGGGGTTTGATTCCCACACAGTAGTGTGGGTAGCTATAAACAGAGCTCCCTACACCAATCTGATTCCTTGCACTGCAGAATAATTTACACTTGAGTAAGGAGTTAATGTAATCTTACCTGAAGGCACTGGAAGGCCTTAAGCCTGCCAGTGAAAAGCAGCACAACCTTTCCTCTTACCAGTCTATGCCACTTTAAGTGTAGGTGTATACGGATGCAGCAGTCTAAGAGAGCTGCAGGCTGTGGCATGTCTGACGCTGCTGTAAATACCCTCTTGGCAGCATTCCTAGTGTTTATACATATCCTTTATGCATCTAGGCTCAAGTGTCTCAAAAGGCTTGATTCTAGAGACTACCTCAAGTGGTTTTATGATATTGAAGCAGCACAGAGCAACCAATCAGCTGTGTTAAAGGGATAGCTGAGGAATCCTTCCTTTTTGATCCCAGGAAAACCCTTGGGTGGAGCTCTGCACTATTTGAATTTTTTATGTGGCTTAATGTGATGGGAGATTGTCAGGCTTTAGACTGTATGCAGTGTTGTGAATGACACTCTGTTAGCTCATCCACCATGGCATCTGCTCTCTGCAAACAGTACCGCTTAATCCAATTTTGCAGCTTCTCCATTTTGCACTTACAATCTGAACTAGGAATACATTTTTATCCACTTAATGTGCATGAGGAGCATGCCCATAAGGCAGCACAGAGTAGCTGATGTACAGCAATTTTCCATGATAGCCTGTTAATTGTATATTAACCCCCCAGTAAGGATGCATCACGAGATGCAAGAAACGTTAGCCTAGGAAGGTTGTATTTCGTGGCAGACCTAAGCAGCTCCTGCTCATGCTCCAAGTTACTGAGAACTGCACAATCATCTTTGACAGGACCTTGAGCTGGCCAGAACTGTGAAGTTAAACGTAGCATGGCTTCTGCACAGTACAATGCTATCATCTAATGCTCTGTGGCCTCCTCTGGACTCCCCAGAACTTCCCATCATGAGTTTGAGAAACAAAGTGCAGAATAAAGTGTGACTCCACCTCTTCTTCAACATTGTAACTACTACCCAGTAACACACAGATTGGAGGAAAAGCTGGTCAGTCATTTCTGATTAACAGCAGAATGAAATGAAGTATATTGCACTGGCAGAAAAAAATGCATAGGCTATTTTTGCACTAGGGTAACTATTTGGTCTTCCTTTAAAGCTTTAAATTTGTCGTGAATCTAGTCATGCATGTGGACTCTGTGCTGTGCTCTGCTAAAAGAATTTTGATATAAGAAAAAATGTAATATTTACAGCTACTGTGATAGCATGTAGTATCTGAGTAACAGTGCCTTTCTATGCTAAAGACCATTACAACTTGTGATGTGTTGCAGGCAACTTTTGGCGAACTTTGTATCATGGAGGGACGTTTAATCAGGGATAAAAGCAAGTGTTAGTAGCTGAACCCTCCCTACAACATCTGTGTTTTCCTAGGTCTTTTTCTCTACAGGGATGTTAGCACATCTAAATCTTTCTGCTGCATCTATGGTAATCCTAGTGTGAAATGGGGAGCCTGGCCTGTAAATCTTTCTTTTCCAGAAATAGTGTCTGCATTTCATCTCAAAACTGTGAAAAATCATGCAAAGGTATAAATGCATCTAATCTACAAATAAATTATCATTGACAAACGAAGGTGACACCAAAGTGGTTGATAGATTGGCATCTACAAATCATTTTTTATGTAAATAATATAATAATAAATTAAAGTTTGAGTATGATACATTTTCATGTAAAAGTGTTTATTCTTTTCTCCTCTTGCCTGGCAGTTCTGTAAATATGGTCTTCAAAGATATTTGTGACCTGAGCTTGAAATTATCTTCAAGAAACACACTTTGTGTTTTCAACAAAAACTTCCCTTCAATCGTATGATGCTAGGCAAAGATTTTGACAACAATCATACACTGGCTAGTTTAAACATGGTTATGGCTTTAGATAGAGAGGTTCATGGAAAGAATGAGCCCGTGGAAGGCATGAATCTATCCATCAAAAGGCACCTACCATGTTCTGCCTTGCAGAGTTTTCTGTTAAAGACTTGACATAGTCTGCTCAAATCTACAGCTACATTTTGTATTTATATTGTTTAGAAAAACAGAGCGCAAAGGACATATGTTCTTAACTCGGGGTGATATTTTCAGATGTGGTCCACAAAAACTAAGCAAAGTTATTTGTCCCTCTGCAACTAGATCTGCCAAATCAACTTCCAGTAAAAAAAAAAAAAAAAAAAAAAAATCTGAGGCAATATCCATCATATGGCATAGAATAAAATAGTTGTAAAACCTGTCACGTTACTAAATAGCAATGCTGTGGTGGTGTTACCTGTTTCTTTCATTAAAAAAAAAAAAAAACCCAACAAAAAAACCTCTTTTCCCTATTTTTTTCATTTGGTAACTTTCAAAGAAGGTTGTGAAGTCCATGACTAGCTACTTGGTTTTTAGCACAACATACTCCTGATGTTTTTACCAGAACATGAATGAATACCAGCAAGTATTAGTTTACTTGTGCAGTTTGCCAGCATATGGTTACACAATTTTAGAGCATGATATGGGTTTTCCTTGTTTCTGTCATTATCTTTACATAAGTATCTCTATGAATGAATACATTGGTCTATTAAATGTCAATGGAGTGCAGTCCAGTAAGCAATATCAGAGTTCCAATGTTCTAGTCCTACTTCTGCCATCTCTTCTCTATAAGGTTTCATCTAGTCCTTTCATCAGCTCTTTGCTTTTCAGTTTCCTCATTGGTAAAATAGGGGTAATGATGCTGAAATATTTTAAGCATGTTAAAAACCTCAGGGGAAAAACGAGTGGATAATATGTGATGGTTTAAATATTATAGAATAAGATATTCTTGGATTAAAATTCTGTTTCCGGGAATTTTACTTTTTCTCAAAAAAATGTTGGGAAGAATTCCTTGTTAATGTAAGTATGTATAGTGTGAATTCACTAAAGATTCCATTTAGAAGTAACCTTAGCATCATGAAATAGAATTAATAGACCAGCAGAAGAATCATTTAGGTAAACCTTTAAGATCGATCGATCCCAACACTGCCAAGTCCACCACTAAACATGTCCCTAAGTGTCACATCTACATGTCTTTTAAATACCTCCAGGGATTTAAAACCACTCATTGAGAGTTCAATGCTTGACAACCCTTTGGGAAGAAATTTTCCTAATATTCAATCTAAACCTGCTTGGTGTAACTTGAGGCCGTTTCCTCTTGTCCTATCACTTGCTACTTGGGAAAAGAGATCAACACCCACCTGGCTAGCCTCTTTCAGGTAGTTGTAGAGAGTGAAGGTCTCCCCTGAGCCTCCTTTCTCCAGACTAAACAAATCCAGTTTACTCAGCCTTCCTCATAAGACTTGTTCTCACAGACTTCAGCTTGCTCTTCTCTTAGTTTCGACTTTCTAATTATTAAAAGCCTGTTAAAAATGTTACAAAAATTGAGAGAAATCACATTCATAATGAGACCAAACGTCCTATATAGAGCAAGTGGTTCATAGAATAAACATATTGAAATGCAAAAGCAGCTATTGGTTTCCGCTTTAAAAACACAAACAAACCAACAACCACTATTGTGAAGGTAAATTATCAAGTAGCAAAGGTATGCTTCTGTTATGGCTGCATTAATACATCTGCCTGCATTATGATTATAAGTATTGCTGTTTTCTCCAGTGGCCATGTGGTGTACTGTATGTGCATAGCTATTTATATAATGCAATGATCAGGGTGCTGGCAAGGAAAAAATAATACCTTCACTTCTAGCCTCAAGTGTTACATGTTGTGTATGACTAATAATCTCAGAAAAATGGTTTTACCAACAAGACTCACTCCGAGTGTTGTCTGCAGTGCTAGAGAGATGCTTTCTCTAGTTGCATTACTTTCTTTTATTGTTCCATATTGTACGGTTAGCAAGAGCTGAGCTGCCAATCAATCTTAGAGTAAATATGAGAAAAATTTGGAAGATACATGGTCAAAAGGTAGAGGTGAGCAAATTTTGTCTGGAAGCTGGAAAAAGCAAAATTAAAATTTACTTAGAAAGGGGCAAAAAACAGAGAGATCATGAAAGTAGCTAAGGGTATCTTCCATGTTAAATAAAAGTGTAATTATAACAACTTGCACTGACTTCAGCTTCTGCTATATTGATACATTAGGGTGGATAGAATAACTGGAAGAGCACTGCCTAGCAGACCAGGATGCTTGGCAGAGTTGTGCCTTAGCAGATTCTGCTATGGCTTCATTGCTGTTGATATCAGTGCTTTGAAGTTTAGAGCTGGTCTGCGTGTGTCCAGACATGCTGTTGTCACTTATGATGAATAGTTGGGTTGGAAGGGACTTTAAAGATCATCTAGTCCAATCCTAACTTATGTGTATTGCTGTATAGCCACCTTTTAAAAGGAAGTTAAAATTAAGTAATGTGACAGAGCAAAGACATACAGTCCAGAGAGCAAATCATGTCCACTGTTTCAGCTTGATGGAATGCATTTCATACCAGACAATATACAGCAGCTGAGATTGCTCCCAAGGGGAGGAAGCTGGAGAGCATAGGAGCAACAGGTATTATAAGGGCATGCTGCATTTCAGAGCAAATCAGAAAATATGCATAGTGAGCTAAGGTTGAAAAGCTATCTAGAAAATTTTCAGCCCAAGCTCACTGCATTAGCTGCTGCTTCTTCATTATTTCTCTTTAAAAATCATGATCCAGGTGGGCACAGAGCTTTTTTGTGCCTCTTGTCATTACAAAGAGCAGGTAGAAGTAGGCTTGAGGCTTTTTTTTCCAACATGGTGTCTTCCCAGACAGTGGACAATGTGTTACATTTTCTTCTGCCTCCTGAAAAGAGCTTGATACCTTGGCTCCAATTGATTACTTGCCTGTCAGAGGACATATGAAGATGGTGTTTTGATTGTCCCAGAGCTGTGCAAAGTACATGCACTTCTAAATTGAAACAAAACTAAAACACTTACACATAGATATCTTCAATCTAGTTTGCTTAAAGATTGTTTTTCGAATTTTATTATCTCCCTAAGAACAGTCAGAGAGGAACTACTCAAGTGCTGAAATTCTGCAAGATGGATCCTTAGCCAATAACGTATTTGGGGAAGACAAAAACACTATACAAGCAAATTATAGGACTACTGTTCTTTAGCAGGAAAATAAATAAATTACTGCTATCTGTCATTCATCAACACATCTAACTAAATGGGGATCTGGTGGCACTGATTCTTGTATTCTTCTAAGTAAATTTAGCTTGAACATTATTTTTCCTGGCCTGTGAATCTAGGACTTTGCTGCAGGAAAAGTCTAGAAATAAAACAATCAATCTCTTTTATTAACCCCTTCCTCAGGCCACTTGACTGACACTTGTTCCGTCTAAATCAAAGGGACTATATGCTTATTAGTTTCAGAAATATTTTTATTGCAGCAATTTTTAGTCTCACACATATTCTACTTCTATTTAATCCTTTCCCCAGCCTGTTACCTTAATTCTCCTTATACTTCTTTAAAACCTTCATTTGGCCTCCAGTTATTTCTCATTATGTTTTTATCCTTTGTTGCTATTATTCCCTATATCAGAGGCCAGCTTTGCTGTGTTGGTCCAACAGGCACTTCTAGATGAAGAAGAGCCTCTGATAATTGGTCCAAGATGGGGTGAACTTGTCTTAGTTGGAAGTAGTTCTTTGAGTAAATGGAAGAGGAGGTAGACATAGAAAAGGAAGAGAAATGGATCACAGTACACACCAGACCAGTGTAAATTCTGGCTATTGAAATCACAGTGGTATTCTCCGGAAGACGAAACAATACTGAAGCTATAGGTAAACACAAAGCTCCTGATGGTTACCATCCCAACTACTAAAGAAGATATGTTCTTTTCTTCTTTTTCGCCACACTGGAAACGAATCTGTGTGGTTAGCTGTAACACATCAGGTCTCAATCTGTTCTCACATTCATCACCATTGAGCAGTAATAGATGAGAAGCCTACAATTTTGCCTGAGAATGAACACCTTGCAGACACTTTGATTTGTATCTGATTATGCAATTGTTTCATAAATATCATGTAAATCACCAATGACGTAAACAGCCATTCAGAACAGGACAAAGCACAAACTGATTTTCTCAACAATATTGTTTATTTCTCAGGCAGCTACTGCGTTGGATGCACAAAGAATATAATGTATTTATAGTCCAGAAATATTTTTAATGTGGCTACTTTAGTTAGCAACTGTTGCTATCAATATAATCCTACTTCTTATCATATATAAAATTCAATTAGTGATTAATCAATATAAATTCCTATCAATATAATCCTACTTCATTAACATATTAAAAAAACTGTTGCTATCAATATAATCCTACTTTCTTATCAATACAAACTTTGTTTATTAGTTATACCAAAGTCTGATCCAGAATTGATCCTTCAATTGATCCTTGTGTCAACATAGACATCTCACACACATAAAGTAGGAAATATCAAACACATAGTATTACAGGAGTATTTTGGCACATGTTGCATGCAGTTTAAAGATGCTTGTTCCTAAAAATGGAAACTTAATGTGATTTTTTCTAGGTGATCTTTTAGTCTACCAGCATGGAAAACGTGAAGAAATACATCAGTGTTATGTCATGCTCTTTTTGGAACATCTGATACTGCTAGTAATATTCACTGTCTTTTTTTCCCCTCCACTAACATATTAAAAGTTGCTCCCATTTACACCAACCCACAGTATATCTGGGGTCCTGTGTGTTTCTAAGTTTGGTGTTAAAGTGTGTTTGGACTCCATTGACCTATTCAATGTAAAAATACATACAATTGCTTCAATGTGTCTTAGAACAGTAACAGTAAGGTCCAGTGGTATGCTATTTAACATCCCTTACTGTACGCCTAGAATCAGGTTCTCACAGAAGGGTAATATTCTTTTTTACATTCAACAAAACAAAACTGAAACAACAGAAAATACAATGACAATTATCATTTTCTAATGTCTCTTTGATAGAAATAGAGTTGCAAAAACATTTAAATCACCAGTTGCAGCCATTTTGTTCAAAGACAGTTGAACTAGAAATATTTGGGACAAATTATTAGACTCACTTGTGAAATAGATTTCATACTGTCCATTTGAGCTATGCCAAACTGCTGGAGTCATTGCTTAACTTACCAAGTGCTTTTAAGTCCATTGTCAGCACCAGAATGAATAGCTCCTTTTAGGTCTGAGCCGTAAGTGAATGTGTTCAACAGAGAAAAATTCCACAAAGATTCCACCAGATTTTTGAAATCACTTAGAGAGCAAAGAAGACAAAAGAGAGCATGGTGAGATTATCAAAGCAAACTCACTTCTAACACCCATGAAAAAACCAGGCACCTAATTTTAAAAATATTGATTTAAATCCTACAACACCTGGCCCTACTGATGCAATCCAGGTGGAAAGCAGTAGTAGAATCTCATAACTCACTTGTTAAGCACTTAAATGAGGCTTTGGTGATCTTTTAAGTGGAGCAGATATAAAAGCTAATGGTGAAACTGGAAAACTGAACAACGGTAGGAGTTCAAGCACCTCACTATTCAGAGTGCAGTGACTGTGGTTGTGATTTTGCTCAGGTGTGCTTTGGCTAAAATTTCTGTGATTGCCTATTAGGCAATTTGGACACAAAAACAATGAGGAATTGTAGTTCACAAAGCACTTGTCGTTCTTTCAAATGAGCACATGCCTATGTGTTATTGATATTAATCAGCAATACATCAAAAAACATTTCTCCTTTTTTACTTCCTCTCAGTTCAGTAGTAATAACAGGTTTAACAAAGTAATTCCACTTCCATAGTATCTCTCAGATTCCTAATGAGTTTCTCATTGAAGTGCTAACAGGTTAGGTCTGCTTATTGACTTAGCAGATAAGATTGGTTGTGTTCGTTTTTGGCTGCAGACAGAGATTATATGAGAGTCACAGAATTCAATATCCAGAAACAGATTGTCATCTGCAGTGAAAATATATTTAAGAGTAATGATGGGGGTGATTTTGTCTCTTAAACAATGAGCCTTATTCTAGTTTCTGTCCATGCTCACTGCAACCGTCTGGTATGTTGCTACATGACTGTCATGGCTTAAGAAATATTGTGGTTGAGGACTGAGGAATTGCTTTAGGGTAGGAAAGAAGTGACATTCTGTGAGAAGGCTTGCGCACAGTTGCCTGCACTGTCTTTGCAACTGTATGCATACCTACCATAATTACAAGTATTGGAACTCATTACTCAAGTATATTTTATCAAGGTAATAATGCCTTCATTTGCAGATCTATTAGCCTCCCTTTTTTTCAAAAGATAAATGAACAGACAAAGCAATTTCTTAGCTCAT